>NC_033642.1:7767342-7777148 GCF_001540865.1 Ananas comosus | reverse complement strand
TAAAAAAAAAAAAAAAAAAAAAAAAAAAGAGGGTCAGAGAGAGATGGGCGGAGAATCTGTCGACGAAGGTGGAAGGCGAAGAAGAGATGAGTGAAGAAGAAACAGTGTAATTTTTGTCCAAAAAGTGTAACTTTCGTTCAAAGAGTTCAACTTTTGTCCAAAAAAGTGTAATTTTTTTTTTTAAAGTGTGCAAGTTTTCTCTGAAATAGTGCAACGTTTTTTCTGAAATAGTGCAACGTTCCCTTAAAACATTTCAACTTCATTATTCTCTTCTTTTCTCTCTGATTCTTTATTTTTATTGTAAAAAAAAAATATTTTTCTTTATATTTTATTCTTTATTCTTTTTATTTTTTTTTTATTTTCTATATTTTTTTTCCTCGGCTCTGCCCTTATTCACGCTCGCTTCGAGTTCTCCTTCTCCAGCGTTGGCGCTGGCGTTGGTGCCGGCGCCAGCGAAGGTCGAGGAAGAGGATACGGTGCTGTCTTCGTTACTGTCGTGGAGGATCGCAGAGAAAAAAAAAGAAGAGGAGGTGATGTTATTCTCTTTACTGTTGTAAAGAAGCGGGGAGACGATGCTGGAAAGTCGGAGAGAAAAAAAATAAAAAAAGGGGGTCATAACGCTCGGTGAGGTCGGAGGCGAGGAAGATGGGAGCCAGGGTGCGCGGGCGAGGGCGAGGGTGAGCGGGACAGAGGCGAGAAAAGGGAATAAGGTTATTTTCATCAGTTTTTTGAAAATCTAATTCGAATATATAAAATAAAAAATAGGGAAAACTTCATAAACCCCCCTGTGATTTCGTAGTTTCTCAGTTTGCCCCCCCGTGGTTTAAAATGTATCAATTTGCCCTCCTGTGATTTCTTTTTTTTCTTTTTCTTATCAATTTTATTATTTTTTTAAAACCAGTGATAAAGTTAAAATTAAATGATACTAAATGGAATATTTGATAAATTTAGATGGGTATCTGAAGTTTTTTTGTATATAATTTAGTAAAATATTAACGAAAAAACTACCAAAAATATAAAAACGAAATCACATGGGAGCAAATTGATACATTTTAAATCACAGGAGGGTAAAGTGAGAAACTATGAAACCACAGGAGGGGTTTTGAAGTTTTTTCTACAAAATAATGATCCACTTTTACAAAGACTCAAAACTAGTAAATTTTTTATACAAATTGGTAAATAAATTTAAGAAAAAAATGATTTTGTTATAAACATCACATCATCATGTTGTGTCCTTGTCACATTCAGATATTTTTATGTTGCTGAGAGAATCTACACTGTATATATGTTCCGCCATCTTTCTTTCTAATTGTACGGAGTTGTCACATCAAAGAGGGGCATTTTCTTTCTTTTTTTTTTTTTTTTTTTTTCCTCCATCTCTTCCCCACCACAAACGAGGCAACAAAAGAGGCCACCAAAGCTCCATCATTTTTTGGAATCCGGTTACTAACACCATTGATTGCTATCCTCCTTTCACTGCAACAAAAACAATCTACAACGACACTTTTAAATATAGGTACATGTCAAAAAAATACTACTAGCTAAAATTACTGACACTTTTAAAAAGTATTGCTATATGTGGGGTAGCTAGGTATATAGTGACAGTTAAAGAGTGTCGCTATAACATAAAAGAGTACTGCAAATTTACCAACACTTATTTAAGCATTTAGCAACCGCCGAAACTCTATCTCGTTGGCTGCGGTGGCGAAGGAGGACGACAAGAAAGGCTTTTCGTCTAGAATTTCAGTGGATTGAGTGAAGAGAGAAGAAAAGATGGTAATTGATTTTTCTTTTTTTTTTTCTTATCTGTTTGTAATCGGCCCAAATGGACTGGGTGTGATGGGTTGAGTAGAATAATCTTTTATTTTTGATTGGATTGCGCTTTATATTTAGCTATTAGAAGATATTTTTTTAAATTTTAGGATAAATGGGACACTTATTCAAAAGTGTCCCAAATATGTGTCCCTATAATCTAATTCTGTTGTAGTGTTTAGATTTTGTTTTTTATTTCAGTTTTATCCAAACTATTTATTTTATATTTATTTTAATGGAATGGGCCATGCCAATTTTAATAATGTTCTATCTATTTATTAATATATCAGTGTTTGTTGTTGTTCAGTAGGCTCTAATATTTTTATGTTTTTGCAAGAGAGTGAATGCATGCTTGCGGCCTTGCGCTCAACAGGGCTAAAATACAAAAATAATAAAAAAATTATAATTTTTTTAAAAAAAATTTAAAAATTTATATTTTGCACTTTTAAAATTTTAAAAATATTTTTAGAAGGTACGGCGTCAATGGAGAAAGTAAAACGATTAAAATTATTCTACTTTAAGATAATAATTTTTTAATATATTTATTAGTTGCTGGGCAATTTCAGTATAAATTATAAGGAAATATATGAAATAGTGAAGAATCATGAGTAAGGGGGTAAACATAAATTTTTAAAAAAATTCGAAAAAGAAAAATAAAAAAAATAAATACTAATAATAAGTTTTCGCGTAATTAGCTTTAGAAAATATGTATTAATTTAAAAAATAATACAATATCGTGCGCGAGCATAAGATGGCCGCAGGCGTCGGGATGAATATAAAAGGCGGTACGATTGGGTTTAGCGCAATAGGCCTGTACCGGGAAAAGATTTAGGAACGAAAGGGTAAAAATGATAATGGTTAGAGACCAGTAATCAATTAATTAGCTTTGATACACTTATGAACTTATTGGACCCATGACCCATTTTAATTCAACAATCTAATCTTTCAAAATTTTTAATTTATTATCCAAATTTTAATTTGTTTGATTTAGTCATTTAGTGATTCATTTATTATAAAATTTAAAACTAACTACAACCGCTAGGTTGTTGTTTGGGTGGAAGTGAGGGGAAAGTGGAGAGGAGGGAAGTTGTTTAAGCCGTAAACTATTACTTCCGTTGTTTATTTTGCCATAATTTTATTACAGCCGAAAGAAATCGAGTTCCAAAAATAGGAGTAATTGACTTCGCCCTCCAGGGACGAAGTCAATTCCGGTGAAGTGCAAAGAGGCAAAGGAATTGTTAAATTTGGTTAGGTAATTGTCAAATGGTTAGTAAGTTTTAATATAATTTTTTGTCTAATTTGTATGTTATAAGAAAATGAATGAACAATATAAATTTGTTAAATGTTAATAATTTTTTAACTTTAGAATTTTATTTGTTGCATTATTATAATTTATATGCAAACAAATAATATAATTTTTTAAAATTTTATTTTATAATTATACATATATATAATTATATACATATATAATTATATTAATTTTTATTTATTATAATTTATTATTCACTAAGTTACAAAATAGACAATGATATATCACTTCGGAGGTAAGTATATCGGTGGTGAAGAGCTACACTTTTTACGTGATCTACTTCGTACCAAACAAATAATAGAACTCGCAGAACTGCACTTTCACAGTTAGCAACAAATAGTGGAAGTGAATTAATTTTCACTCGAACTCCACTTCAACCCAAAGTCCACTTTCACCCCAAGTCTACTTACGTTGAAACAAACAGGCCCTAAACGGACGGTTTTGTTGGATGTAGTTGGAGTTGCAATACAGTTGGAGCCGCATAAAGACTCAAATTTTATGTTTGTTGTGGTGTAGTCGAGACTGATTTTTACAGTTGAAACTATACAAAAACACCCAACTAATGTAATTAAATTGTACCGACTATCCCTAGAGCAAGTGGCAAAAGGCTTGGTGGTTGGTACCCGAGACCCAAGTTCGAATCCTAGTTGATTAATATTTCTAGCTAAGTTTATTTTTAAATGAAATAAACGAAGCGGGTAGCGTGCTACCTATCTCTCAAAAAAAAAAAAGTAATTAAATTGTTTGTAGTTACAACTATAGTGAACGGTGAAGAATCAAATCACCCACTAATTAAAAAAAAATAAATATATACATGTATATAGATTTATAATATAAATAAGTACATTTATAAATAAATAAATACTCATAAAAGAGCATGGCCCCTTAAATTTTTTTAAAACATTTTCATTAAAAATATAAAAATTAAAATTGAATTTTAATTAAATATAGTTATTTAATTTGATGAAAAACGTAGAGAGAATCGTAATAAATATTTTATATTTTGAGTTTCTATTAAAAGTTAAATATTTTAATAAATTTTAAAGTGTGTCGACTAATAAGTTTATAAATTATTAAAAAAATATATAAATATAAGATAAATCAATTTATTTATTTATTTATTTAGAGATAAAATATTTAAATGATTAATAAAATCACTTAAGATTGTCGCATGCGTAGTCTGTGGTAATGCGACGGTTCTATCTGAAAAGTGATAAAATTCATAAAATATAATTATCTGCTTCAGATTATCAAACAGAGGAAATATAATTATAGCAGTTAGGTACCATTAAGACCGCTATATTTTCAGTAATTTGCATATTCAAGATATTGTACTTACAACTACAACAAACCAAACTGCCCCTAATAGTTACGTAATTATATAAAATGTATCAATTAAGCTCGTAACTTTGCATTTAAATTTTATAAAGATAAAAACTCACATTAAATAAATTAAAAAAATTAGATAGTAAAATCAAAATTTTTAAAGAGTAGATAGTCAGATCAAATGGATACTAGTTAAGATAAGTTATATACAATTCTATCTTAATTCTAAAAGTTAAGGATGCAATTGGATCCGAAGTGGTGGACATTCTGATTTGTCAAAAATTTGTTAAAAAAATTAAGAATGCAACTAGATCCGAATTGGTGGACATTCTGATATGTTAAAAGTCCGTCAAAAAATTACTCCCGTCTTCTCCTGCTCCAAACGGCCAAATAAATAAGGACACAAAATAGGATAAAATTTAACATTTTCTAAATTGGCACCGACCAACTACAAAAACAGAGTGGAAGATAAGGGTCCTTCTTTTGGGATCCATTCTGTTTGCATTCCTTGCAAATTTTAGGTTCATCCCCTCTTCTATTTATCTATCTCTTTCCTCACTTGTTTGTACCCTCAATAGATTGCGCACTCCACCGTTGGAGTCCAAAACAAGATTAATTAATAGAGGAAGGACCAATGGGAACAAAAATAGAAACAAAAAAACGACTGTAACATGGCCAGCCTAGGTGGGAGTCGAATAAAAATTGTAAGGGCATCGTCCCCAAACTAGTGTAAGGACAATGCAGACAGGCCCCACGTGGTCCATCTGATGAGCAAGAACGAAAAAAAAAAAAAAAAAAAAGGCAGAGAAAGAGAACGGGCTGTCCCACTCGTCCGATGGGCCACGCGGTGCCCATCCGAGGACTCAACATTGCATACATAATTAAACTTATCTGTTAATATTAAAGTGTCAAAAAGATTGAGAATGATGCAAAAGCAAATGCAACATTTTATTAGACCGTACTCACACATTGCAAAAGTTAAAAGTTATTTCTAGGCTACAAAGCCTTGGGCTGCAACAGAAATGAAACCCTCCAGCAACCTAAGACAGTGTGGAGTTTAAATTAAATCAAATATAAAATATATTGAGAGAGAGAGAGAGAGTTGAGTTTTCATGAGTATTTATGTTTATGACTTTTTAGCCGTCAAATCAATTAAAAATTCAAACAATATAATTAATTGTATTTCCTGTTTAAGCTCTTCTTATTAGTATTATATGAATCTTGAGATAATATGAGGACTAAACAATCACAAGTATAAATATTTCTGTAATTTTCAACTTTATATATATATATATATATATATACAGAGTTGGGCTAGAATACTATCGATAGTAAACGGGCTCCGTTGCCATCCATTTGTTTTCGATGATGGAGCTTCCAAATCGACAATCGGCATCGTTGAACATGATATATATCACTCGAAGTGTTTAGAAATCAAATTCATACATTTTCGATATTATTCTCTTATCCATCGAATAGACATAAAAATAAACGACTGAAAATGAATATTCTTTAAAAAATGATGATAGGAGCCTTGTAATCAAGATTAAGAGTATAGATCTTGTTTTATATAGTTTAAAAAATTTTCTAACAAAAAATCAATTGGTTTGGATATTTTTACGCTGTTAAACGAGAAAACGCCTCATATCAATCATTAAAATTACAAATTTTGAAACCCTTTTATTAGACAAATGATGTTGAAAAAATTTGAAATTTGATTTCTAAACACTTCAACTGGTAAAGGTCATGTTCAACTGTACCGATCGTCGATTTGGAAGCTCTATCATCAAAAACAAATGAGTGGCAATAGAGCCCGTTTGCTATCGATAGTATTCTAGCTCAACTCTCTCTCTCTCTCTCTCTCTCTCTCTCTCTCTCTCTCTCTCTCTCTCTATATATATATATATATATATATATATATATATATATATATATAGTTGAGCTAGAATCTCTTAAAAGCACCAAGAGGGTGATGCTTTTGAATTTAACTATTAAATGAAGAGACGTAGGGTTAAGATGATGGTAGTAGGTGGTGGTAGGTGGAATAGTATTTATCAAGGGGATTAGTAATTAAGGAATAGATCCAAAGCTAGAAATTTAGAAGCACCGAGGGGTTGGCGCTTTCTAAAAGATTTCTTAGCTCAATTTTTATATAGATATATATATATATATAGTAATAATAATATATATATATATATATATAAAATATATCATATATAGTAATATAGTATACAGGATTCAATGTACTTAAGTGTGTGTTTGATTCCAGGTATAACAGTAAGAACTTTCTATTACAAAAAAGATACATAAGTTTAATATAGAATCATGAACTAAACAATTTTGGATTGTGATGAAAATTAGATTGATTCCCTAGGAATAAGAGAATAATATTTTTGGACAGTTAGATTGGAATAGAAAAAAAAGAGTGTGAAATTTTCCATTAAAATTATTTTATCTAATTAATTAATATCAAAATATTTCTTAAAAATAATTTAATAAATTAATAAAGTTATTAGCTATGAATATTGTATAAGATAATAAAAATATATTAATTAATTAATTAATTAATTAATTATAAATAATAATTTAACTTTTTAATTAGTTAGTAAATTATTTTAGCTAAATAACTAGTAAAAAATTAATTAGATTAATAGAAATATTAATGGTTGATTAATATAAATATTAGTTTATGAATAAATACATTAAATCATTAATAATTAATGATAAATAATAAATTAATTAACTATTTTATTATTTAAATAGTAAATAATAATTTAAATATATTAACTAGATTAATTAATAATTTAATACCATAATTAAAATTAAATTTAGATTTTTATTAACCTTATTCCCACTTGGGAATAAGTTTGTTCTAACGAAAAGTGTGGAACATCAATTCCAGCTTTATACCAGCTTATTCCAGAAATTCAAAAATTACTGTTCTTAGGTACTTAACGTAGCGTATGAAAATAAAAAGGGAATAAGAACTTATTCTCCCATTTTTTTCCGAACGAAACACTGCCTAGAAGATCCTAAGTTAAGACCTAGACTATTAAATATGATCAAGAATATTTAAAATGCATTTGTAAAGTTTCATAAGTTTTTTGAAAATCTATTTTTATATATTAAATAATCTTTTTTTGATCTAAAATTTTTAAAAAAGGACATTAATTGAAAAACGGAAGATTTTGTTTTTCAAAAATTATGAAATTTTGTAGGTAGGTTCTTTATATGTCTTATATATATGAATAATGTTTGTCTCATATGTCGAATTGGGAATAAACTCTCCTCTTTTCCAGCACCAGAAGGGCAAGTAAGAAACTAACGGCGATTCTAACTCACCATCAAGTATCATTTATACTTTTAGGCTTCAAGTCCTTTGTCACCTGTGTTGGGAACAGTCGTTAACTTCAATTTCTACTTAGTTGGATAATTTTGTCAAAATCAATTCAATGTACTTAAGAAAGAGATAATGGGATATACAACTCAGCTGCCAACTCATTTCTGAAAAATAAGAATATCAATATGCATCGCTGGTATTGTAATAAATTTCAAATTTGATTTTATTTTAAATCTAAACAATGATATTGTCAGAACAAAATATGTTATTGGTAGAAAAAATAATTAATTTGGTCAGCATTTTCATTCAGTAAATTTGTTTTATCAATATAGTCGTAATTAAAAAAAAAGGTAATTGCATACAACTTCCTATAAATATATCGAATAGCAAATACATTCTTACACGGTTAAACTTTTTATTTTCATCCTTACAAAAGTCCAGTAAAATTCATATTTTTCTTTCTGATTTGTTACAATTTCACTATTTATTTTTTAATAGCAATTAAGTGAAATTTATTTTTGCCCTTACAAATATATCCCTTCAAAAATTCTAACTGTTAGAATTATATAGAAATGTCCTTCAAGAAAATATTTTATCCAATAATATAAGAAGGCTAAAAATGTCAATTTAATTTATTCATTATAAGAGGTTAAGTATTTTACTCATGATTAATTATATTTTTCTAACGGATTCTAATAGTATGGATGTATTTGAAAATGCTAGGACATTTACAGGAATAAAAAATAAAAAAAAAACTTTATAGGAATATATCTGTTTTTCATTATGTTTACAAAAAATTATATTTTATATTTTTTATTCATTATAAGGGGTTAAGTATTTTACTCATGATTAATTATATTTTTTTATACTATTTAGATAATATTTGATAACTCTGATCATGATTTGAGAAAGTCTAATCTCTATTTTAAGAAGGTAATTCATTTAGGACCATTCATTTTTTCGACTCTGTAGATAGATTTGATAATGATGTTCAAAAATTACAAAATTCGATTTTTAAATATTTCTTATAATGTAGATCAATTTCAATAGTGCCGATTATCAATTTTGAGTGCCGATCATTCAAAACGGCTTGATAGGACAATGGTCCCAATCCTATTAATACATAGTAGCCGGACTCAATATATAGTGCAGAATTATTATATTATCAGAAGTATAGAGAATTTGATGCTTCCAACTTTTTGACCTTTGGATCAAGGATTGTACGGTTGGGATGAATGTAGTCTCCTTAGGGTTGAGTGGTCCCAATAGAGAAATAATATTAATTCAAAAATTAGAAATGATCAAAGGGATTGATCTTAGGGCCAAAATGTCGAAAGTACCAGACTCTATACTTTCGATAGCATAGTAGCTCTATTATATATATAGAGAGAGAGAGAGAGAGAGAGTTGAGCTAGAATACTCTCAAAAGCACTAAGAGATTAGTGCTTTTGAGTTTTTAATCATTGGATGGAGAAATGTAAGGTTGGGATGATTGTGGTAGGTGGTGGTAGGTGGTGGTAGGTAGAATAGTGTTTGATCCAAGGGGGTATTAATAATTAAGGAGTAGATCCAAGGGCTAGAAACTTAGAAGCACCAAGAAATTTGTGCTTTTAAAAGTATTCTAGCTCAATTCTATATATATATATATGCTATCGGAAGCATAGGAGATCTCGTGCTTCCGATTTTTTGGCCCTTAGATTAATCATTTTGATCATTTCTAACCTTTGGATTAATACTATTATCCTGTGGGGGCCATTCAATCCTTGGGGGAGGGGCACAATCATCCCAACCGCACAATTTTTAATTGAAAGGTCGAAAAGTCGGAAGTATAAAACCCTCTATATTTCCGATAGCATAATACTATTATCCTGTGAGGACCACTCACATATATGTATATACATATACGTACATATATGTATGTATATATGTATGTATATATATAAAGATAAATGTATTCGAATAAGGTACGGTGTTTTAGAAAGTTAAAGGGTTCTTTAATTAGTGTATATATATACGTAA
>NC_033642.1:7750451-7762951 GCF_001540865.1 Ananas comosus | reverse complement strand
TTGCTCCAGAACTAACCAATGATAAATACCTTTACTTAGACCCGTCTACTTAAGTTCTTAAAGAAGAGGTTCAAACCTTTCCACCACCTAGTACTCTAATATGCACTGGTACGTTGGTCGGCGAGAGCCCCGAAACCAAAATAACAGAAACTGAGGCTTTTTTGACATCTACTCAACAATCGGTTTTTCCCTTTATACTAACTAGATCGACCATGTGTCCACTCAGATTAAGTAATGAATCAGTTCTCAGACTTTGGGTAGAACAGTATGAACTCAAAAATGTCTTAGTAGATATTTAGCTCTAGGTTCGTAACATGTCAAGTAAAACACTACACCAACCATGGGTCTGAAGAAAATTGTGATTTGAGAGTCATTAGAATCCCGGATAAACCGGGACGGTATCCTACAACACGACAATACACCAAACACTTAATTCTTCACAGCTCACTTTGTACATAGTTTTGTAGAGATCGTTGAAGATAGACTTCGACTTCGTTTTCCAGGTTAAACCTAGAAGACGAAACCCCGAGTCTAAAAATAAAGACTAAGTATGGTCTCGTCCTTGAGATGTGTAATAATAAACGGTTTGTGAAGTGATCTCCACCGATGTCGATTTTCTCTTCGTCTTGGATCAGGTTCGTTCGTTAATCAGTATCAAATGGAGATCAAACTAAAATGACGTCCAGAATTCTATAAATCAACTCCAAGAAACCTAACGATTCACTGTTCTATGTCCAATTGCGAGAACGAAACGGACATCCACCTCTAGTTCTTCCGGCTTGGTTTCTTTGGGAGATTGGGTGGAGGAGTACGAATACTATCACTTGGATCCCCACCGGCGGGAAAACCGCTCTCAAAACTACCAAAGCCGCCGAGGATATCACCAATACCTTCACCGCCGAAGCCCGGCAGTAGAATATCCAGTGGTCCTCCAAACCCAGGATCCGGACCGTCAAAACCACCAATACCTCCTGAACGATCACTTATGCCGTCGTCAATACCACCAATACCACCACCGAATCCACCAATAGCACCCCTTAGGAGTGAACCAATAAGATCGGCGGACCCAAGCATACCACCTCCCAAACCACCCCCCATACCACCGTCGAATCCACGTCCGAATCCACCTATGCCCGCGCTCCGTCCCCCAATACCACCACCAAGATCGATACCTCCATCAATACTAAGACGAAGTCCACCGTCGCCAATACCGAGTCCACCACGTGACATGCCACCACGATCCCCTCCTCCGATACCACCACCATCACCGCGACCAGCGATGGTGGGTATGAGTTCTATCCTTTTGATGGAAGGCTGAGGATGGTTGAAGATCTATCTTCTTTTAGTCCACGAATCTAACCTAAGTTCCAATGACCGTGACCCGCTTATCTACATAGAGATACGTCCAATCTGAACACGGAAAAGTCCTTCGCACTCGATTCCGACCAAGCAAAAGAAATCAAACGACATAAACATTTGAGAGTTAACTGAAACCATCAATACATCTTGTAAAATTCACTACGATAAACATCAAAATAAAGGTCCTAAATTTGTTGGTTGTTTTAATTCGAACTAAACATCTGTGAAAATCAAACACGAAGCCAAACAACTGTATTATCATAACGAAAGGATCTTTCGAAGATAAAAAGAAAAGGTAATTCAAATCTAACTGAACACAAAAGAGGATGCAAAACACAATAATATCAAAATTGTACAGATCACAATACTGATCATAACTGGACACTCAATTAAAAAAAATGACGAAACTCAAGCGGACAGGATAAAAAGGACTTCGAATGTGTTTCAGAGTTCATGCAGAAAAGTTATCTCAACTAAGACTTCGACGGAAGAGAACGACTAACTAAGAGGAAAATTCCAAACATCACGGTTCCAAAAGATCAACACACGCGAACAAAAACATTACAATTCCCAGTTCCCAGTTCCTTCGTCCAGATTCAACGTCAAAAAGAGAATGAACTTACACCAGACGAGATCAGACGTTGTAGCGATCTCTTTCTGTAACAGATAACAATAAAAACATACATTGTGATAATTTCATCTACAAACGTACAAACTATTAAAGAAGGTCGGTGGTTCGTTTGTCTGTTAGATGTGTTTTGGATACAAATTAGAATCAAAACTAAACAATAAGGTTCGTATTAAAGATCAAAGATCTGAAAAGGAACGTACGGGAAAAGTGATCCCAAAAAGACATTAAATACAGTTAACTACCAGATTAAAGATGTTCACATAAAGACATCAAAGTATATGAAACTACCAGATTGTAATATATTTAACGTATAACATGATGATTCTATAAAAACATCAGCGTATAAACTACCAGGTTCAAGATACTACGATAAGACAATAAAACAAAAGAAACTACCGGATTATAATATCTCATACAAAATATCAGTATAAGATTATATGAGATACTACCCATTACTGACTTTTTTAACACCGTACCGCCGCCCGTTACCTTTCGTCGTAAAGACATTAAAAGGTCGAATGGGATACATCTTCTATCTAAAGCACCAAAGACAGGTATAATAAGGAGTCAAGAAATTGATCGTAATCATCAACCCCCTAAATTGTCACTAATTAGAAAAAATAAAAGAATAACTTTGACCTTGGAGATAAGTAAAATGAAATGCTCCAGACCTTCTATTAACTATAAAAGCATCTTATTCACGTCTTCAATTATAGTCGTAGTACAGAGATTGCCGATCAACTACAAAGATAGGACAACAACAAAGAATTGACGATTCGACTTAGAGACGTACACCCGAACCCAATGCGTATTCGAACAAGAGTAAGTTGGTACTTAAAACGTAAATAATGGGTTTTATCGCAATACTTTTAAGCCGTTGTTAATGACAATACGATACCTCAATGTAAAGAGAGGACGTATAGAAAGCTTATACTGGTGAGGTCAAGTAAATCGTACGTTTAATTCTTTATCTTTAAGAGTATAATAAGTATACCAGGTAGACCAAGTTAATTATCGATAACAAAGACCTCACAAACAAACCCATAGATAGTGTTGTTGAAAGCAAAATGAAAATGGAATTGTTACCCTACATTCTTCATTGATTCTGGTCTTAGGAACTTGACAATAAGATTTTACAACACCACACAATGTAAGATTGAAATAAGACAGATTGACATGTACAACCCACTTATTCGTCCACAACAATTTCCCACATTTAACGTAATAACGGGTGACTTGACAAAGTTTAAAAGTGAAACGGCGGGTTGGAAATTTTTACCTGTTGATTGTGAAGTTTGAAAACTTTCGCAAAATAAAACGGAGATAGGTAGTAGAAGGCAATAACCTCAGATGCCACAACGACTGCCCCCACGGTTTAACGGTTCAATTAACGTGTTAAACGGAGTACTTGGTAAACTTTTCCAAATAAAACGTGGAATTGAAAATTTATGGAAAATTGAAAACTTTTTTGAATCTCCCCCCGTCGATACGTTAGATTTCCAAATCCCCGTTTTGTTTTAAAATTTTTTTACAAATCCTCCGTTTGACACGTAAATTGAACGAACCACGGGTGCAATGGTAACGGTAGTTGAGGTTGTTACTTTCTACTACTTGTATCCATTTTACTCAATGAAAATTTTCAAACATTTCCAACCCCCGTTTCACTTTGAAAGCTTTTTTTTTAAGTGCTCCGATCACTACGTTAAATGGAACGGTCATTAAAATAACCTTCCATACCCTAATAGTTCCGGAGCAGTACCCCTAACAAGACAAAATACACGAGAAATCCAAAATACACGAGAAATCCAAGACAAACCACGTTCCTTTTATCACGATTTCACAAAAGTTTTCTTAAAAAAAAAAAAAAAAAAAAAAAACTCATTTTCTCTCAAATAAAACAAACCAGGTAGTCTTTTGAACGAAACACGAAGAAACAAAATCATTTTCTTTCAAATTATATAGAAAACAAACTAAGTAATCTTTAATCCAAACAGAAACAATATAAAGTGAAGCTGTGTTATAGCAAACAGTCCTTTCACGTAAAATAAAGTGAAGATCTATCACCAAAAATTCCTTTGACTCAAAACTACAATAGAGAAAAGTCATAAGAAAAGATATTTGTCTGAACTACAATAGAAACGATTTGCCTTTAAGAAACCAACCTGACAGTACGATTTAAACCTAGCAAATAGGAAGAGGCAGCATATTCTAAACTTCACGTAAACCCTGAACACACGCCTACGAATCTTAGTTAAGAGACTATATTACAAGTATATTTAACGCAACGCTCAGTGACATCTGGGAACACTAATAATACAGGACAAAATTCTAAGTAAGCTTTCCTCACGAAGACAACCAACGAACATAGTCTTATTATTGGAATTTGACGTAATCATCCTCTTTTGACTGGAATGATAAGTGATTATTTAAAAATCAATAAGTCTCGAAACTTCCTAGGATCTCTAATCCCCACCTTTGCTCGGTTCGAGCTCGCTAGAATGGAGCCGAGTTTAAGCCGAACTTTAATTAAAGCTCAGATTTAAATTCGAGTTCAAACCTAACTTTAATTAAGCTCAGCTCGAGCTCGCTCGGATTAAAGCTCAGCTCGCTCGAACTCGGGATTTGCTCGGCGAACTTTAAGAATTGTAATATGTTAGTTATCAAATTAAACACATCTTATAATAGATATTAAACTATGTTTTTATACAAATTATCAAGTTTCATGTTTTATTAATATACTTTATATCATAATATTATACTTCTTTTTATTAAATACTCAACTTATAGATTAGAAAAGCCGGAGTGTTCAGAAGAGAAGGCGAAAGTTAGAGGTATAATAAGTAAAAGTAAATACGCCAGTTTTTATTTATTTAATATAACTATTTATAACCTAATTTGATTAGGTTAGTATATATTGATTTTAATTTTAAAATATACTTATTATTAAAAGATAAAATTTTTATAAGACATATAAAAAAGTTCGTATATTAATTATCGTTCCATCTGTTACCGCCTGTATACGACAATGAACCATTGAACTTCCCGAAAGCCGAACCGATAAATCCCACTCTCTGTCTTTTTCTTTTTCTCTCTTTGTATAACTTTTAAATCTCGAGACACTTTCTTTCTTTCTTTCTTTCCTTTTTACATATTTAAATCACTTTAAAACGAGAAAATAAACAGATAACCTAAACAAAAATACCCGGTTGTTGTAACCAGGTTAAAATTGATTTGGCTCTAATAAATGAACCGGATATATATTAATTTTATATAATATAAATATATAAAAAATTATATATTCACATCTTGATAGTACGATAGCTTTTATATCTCCTAAACTACAAAAGCTTAAAAATTGGAAAACTAATTCTTAACATACCAACCTTACTAACGCCAGGGGGAATCCTAATTTATTATAGGGATCCTAACTCACCAGGAATATTCCATTATATTATCATAATTAGGTTTCTATTCTTTACTAATTTTCCCAACTAGATTCTTAGTTTTTTAGCTTTCGAACCTAGAAGATATGAAAGTTATCGTATCATCAAGATAATATATATATATAAGCTCGAAAAGCTCGAAAGGCTCGGATTAAGTTTGCTCGGCTCATTACGAGGTCGAGCCGAACTTTACTTAAAGTTTGGAAAAAAAAAAACCAAGTTCAAGCCGAGTAAATTAAAGCTCAGCTCGAGCTTGCTCGGTTTATAGCTCAGCTTGCGTTTGACCGAGCGAATAAACGGTCGGGATGATCTCTAATAAGCATGAACTAGAATTAATAGCCCATAAGTTTACAAAGTCACGTATAGTATAGATTAAGTTTAAAAAAAATTTTATAGTGCCGATTTTATAATATCTCTATTAACAGACATATAAGGAGTGTGCAAACTTTTATAAGTTAAATAAGAAAAAAAAAAGAAAGATTTTATGAGAACTACACAAGATGGCAATAACGTTTTATGAAAGTGTCAATAGAGGATAATTCAATTGAAGCCAATTTGCACTTAATTTATATATGGTGTCAATTTTTTTTAATTTTATAGTTAAAACGGGAATTGAATTCCCGTTTATTTTTTACGACCACTGCCATCTCCCCATACAACTTTTTCTAGTTTTCAGTTTTATGAAAAACACGGGTACTAAAATTCCCGTTTATTTTTTTAGTCACTACCACCTTCCCATATAAGCTTTCCCATTTTATCATTAAAATGTATTTATTGTCTCAATTAATTATTTAAAATTGAGATCCTTATATAATCTTTATCCAACCTTGCATCTTTCCCATAAAAGTTATAATCGGAAGATTCTACCCATTTAACTTTTCAGCTTTTGAAAAATCCTCATATATTCGTTAACGGGGTTATAATATAACATCAAAACTTTGGAAATCAAATACATATATGATATATGACCAACACGAACCAAAATCTACATGGATGTTTATAAGTGTTAACTTGGTTTAGAATGTGAAGCAAATCAAAAACACCAAACCAAGAAAACGCGACATTACAAATCAAACTTAGTTAGGTAAATAAAAGTAGACCCGACACAAACCAAGCTCATATTCATTCTTGACGAATAAAATACTTATCCATGTTCATATCCATATTCGTCCTTAATTTGATCAAAACACAAACCTACTTTTAACTCAACAAAGATCCTTATTCTATTTATCATAAACTTACCAATCTAACCTTGTTTCTTTTATTCTCAATATTAAAATTTAATTTTAATAAAATTGATTAATTAATTATAGTTTTATAATGAATTTTTATTAAATTATTTAATCATTTAAATAATCGATAATTATAACATATTCTATTATTTTTATATAATTAATTAATTAATTAATATTTTTTATTAAATTGAAAAATAAATCAATCATTTAATAAAATCGATCTATTGATCATTTTTTTTAATTAATCTTAATTGTCTTTATAATTACAAACTGGTTAGTTATTTATAATAAAATACTTATTTATGTAATTTAATAATTATTAATTATTATTTATTATTTATTTATTTAATAAAATAATAAATTCTTTATTTATTATTAAATTTATATAATTCGCCGTTGTTTCTCCCCTTATTTAGTAACAAGGGAGAAACAAAAGTTTGTGAGGCAAACTATAGGCTCTTGTCATCAAGAGTCTAAAGATCTTATTCAGCCATATTCCGACCTTAATAAAAAGGTGGAAAATGGACTTTGTTCAAACGAGGGTACACTCTTATTCCAATTACTTTCTGATTTTTATTAAAATTAATACCGTAATTTATTAATATACTTTTATAAATTATGAGAACACTTACCTTACTTACACTATCACTATATACGCTACACCACTAACGTACATATACTTTTATAACACATCAACATAAAACATGAAGACGCTGCGGCATGTTTATGTCCTCTCTAAGACAGGCGCACTTGTTGCCTAAGAGACATAAACACCGCCTAAACTGCAGGAGACACCAGTCCCAAAAGTTTTTTTTTTTTTTTTTAACCCGTGAAGGCGTAGCTAAAATTTAACTTTTTCCCTGGGGCCCCGCAGTGTGTGTGTACAAAGCAAAACTTTTCTTAAAAGATATTTCCAAAGTAGTCTAAACCTAATAAAATGTGGCAATTTAAGGGTTTACGTAGTGTAACTAGTAATTTTAATAGTTAAAACTCCGGAAAACTAGTGATCGGTTTATTACTGCTTCTTAATACTTTAAACCAAAAGTTTATAAAAATTATCACATCTAGTTCAGATTGCCTCGGCTAGCATCTAAACCTTCGGCGTAGTAACTTTTGTTGAACCATCGTGCCTCCAGAGACACGATAGCTATCATATGGTCGGATCGAGAGACATATATCTCATCCCGATAATATGAGAATAGTCATAACCCGGTAAGCATGAGTATTCAACAAAAGCTACTACCCCGAAGGCTTAGCTGCTAGGTGAGGCAATTTATACTAAATCTCATAAACTTTGAACATTTTTCATTTAAAGCATTAAAAAGCTTTAGTATTATTTCAGGTAGTTTGCCCATATTTTACTTGCCAGTTTTAACTTGCTACAGGATTTTTACCTACTAGCCTAGGGAGTTAAATTCTAGCCTCAATAACAAGAATAGATCCATCGCTTAACTTAAAAGATAGTTTTTAAGTTGGATAAGGTTAAGAAAATGTGGCAATTTGATTGTTCATTGGGTATGGCCAGCAATTTTCAATAATTAAAACACTGGAAAACTAGCATTCCATTTACTACAACTTTTTAATATTTTAAACTAAAGATCTGCAAAATTTACGAGATCTATTGCAAATTGACACACCTAGCAGCTAATCCTTCGAGATAGTAGCTTTTGATGAATACTCATGCTCCCGCTAACATGAAAAAATTCTCATATCATCGGCCTGAGAGAGAGAGAGAGAGAGAGAGAGAGAGAGAGATATATATATATATATATATATATATATATATCTCAAGCCCATGATATGAGAATTCTCATGCTAGCGGAAGCATGAGTATTCAGCAAAAACTACTATCTCGAAGGCTTAGCTGCTAGGTATGGCAATTTATAAAAGATCTCGTAAATTTTGAAAATCTTTAGTTTAAAGTATTAAAAAGCTGTAGTAAATAGAATGCTAGTTTTCGAATGTTTTAACTGTTTAAAATTGCCGATCATGCCCTATGAACGATCAAATTACGACATTTTCTTAACCTTATACAACTTAAAAACTACCTTTTAAAATAAGTGATAGATCTATTTCTAGTTATTGGAGGGCAGAATTTAACTTCCCAGGCTAGTAGGTAAAAATCCTGAGGCAAATAAAATACGGACGAACTACCTAAAATAATACTAAAGCTTTTTTATGTTTTAAATAAGAGATCTTCAAAGTTTATGAAATCTAGTATAAATTGCTTCACCTAGCAGCTAAACCTTCGAGGTATTAGCTTTTGTTGAATATTCATGCTTCCCAGGTTATGAGTATTCTCATATCATCGGGATGATATATATATAACATTGCTGAGTCGGGTGATCGTTATTATTAAGCAACCCGGGTTTTACGAATTCGGTCAATAATAATAGTTACAGATTCAGAGAATATATGTGTTAGTGTAGGAGAAAAGATAAGATATTCATCCTAATAACCCCACTACAGTCTGAGGGAGATCAACTTCCGGGACTCAAGAACCAAATTATCAGATTAGATTGTCCATTGTGATCAGGTTTCCAAGTAAGACCGCCACACTCCGAACTAGAGCGATTCGCGAATTACAATAGCTATCATAGGGCCGAGCCGGATATAAACAGATATATAAAGATCGACCACATGAGCCAAGACTCATATACGGAGACATATGAATATGCAAAAGCTGGCAATCTAGATCGGGAAATTAGTAAAAGAGAGCAACCCAGGATAATGGCCAAGTTGTATGAATTCGGGTGAATAAGTAAGGATAACAGATTCGGAGAATAGTATGGATTAGCGTGTAAGGAAGTAAGGATACCGACATTACACCTTAATATCCCNCCAACTCTATATATATATATATATATATATATATATATATATATATATATATATATATATATATATTAAAATTCTATAAAAAGGTTGTGTAAAGCTTTGAATGGGTTGGAAACTTCTAGGTGAACGACAGTACCAGCAGTATAACTTTAGGTAGACTCACAGATTCGTCATTATTAGGGGCCAAAGTTGTAAAATGTGATCTGCTCTTAGTTTGAAAAAGTTTAAAAATGTATACACCAGCCTAAAATACTTAAATTCAGCTATTATATTTAGTCCAATCAAATTTATATACTCTCACATATAGTTAACTATTCGATGTGGGACTGTTAGGGCCGTTTAGGCCCTGACATCCTCCTGACGTCCTCGTCAATTCTAAACACAGTTCAAGATCACCAGGCAGTGTGAGATTTGTTTCTTTGACAGGGGATGCGAGATTTGTTTCTTTGCCAGATGTGACACTTCCGACCCACCAGTCCAAAATGCTTAAGCGGATTATTGAGGTGTGACAGACTCTTTCAGTTTAAGGCTTAGTCAGTCATTTTGAACTTGGCTCAGTCAGAATTCATCTTACATTTTTGGCTGGTGAACTGGCTCTGATACCAAATATAACGATCTAATCCGCTAGCAATAATAACTCGTTGGGTCCAAACCACCATCCCAAAATGCTTTAGCCCAGTTCTTATGTCTAGCCTAATCAAATTTATATACTTTCACATCTAGCCATAACGGGATTATTAGAGTATCATATATTTTTATTAACTTGTTTTTAAATAAAAAAAATGTGATTGATTGATTATTTATTTATAATATAGTATAAGTGTTACACGATAAACTTTCTCCTCCTAGTTGGTGTCCTAGTCATATAATTTATCACTTACAAGTCCTGTTTGCATGATCGATGGAATAAGTTGTTTGGAAATATTTTAGTCGGTATAAAAAGAAACTTTTTTTATTGTGATTGAAATCTAATAGTGTGGTCAATTGTTTAAAATAGAATAATATATTTAGCTTTCAAAATTATTTTACCGAAATAAGATAAATTTGCTTCTAAGTAAAATATGAAATTATAGATGTCATAACCTTTCCAAAAAGTAAAAAAAAAAAAAAACCTTACTAAGAAAATTTTCTCGTGGAATAAATTATCATGGAATTACTTATTCTAGCCATCAAATTAACATGACTGTAATAGTTAAGAAACTAGTTAACAAATTTTATAATGGAAACGAAAAGGATAGATATATACTGCTGAGTCATAAACGCAAAGTTTTGTACCAAACAAACTGCGATCGATCGATCGATGAATTAATTATGTACACAATTCATACGTTGTCTCCTGACGATCCGTTTGTCTTAGTCAGCAATTAAGAATTACATAAGAAGCCAAGCTTATGGTGGTCCTAAGGGTCTGTTTGGTTCCTTGTGTCACAATGTTTCTTCGGTGGTTAGTCGCGATCGCAAGTCAATTACACGCAGCCAAACAAACCCTAATGCTTTGTTTGGTTCGGGTATAAGTAAGAACTAGTTATTACAGGAACAGATACAAGTATGGGGATAAGAAAAATAGTATTTGGATGAAAATTGGGTTGTTTCCGGAGATAAAAAAAATAATGTTTGGATAAATAATATGGAATAAGAAAAATAGTGGGTAGTTATATATAAAAAATAGAAGTGTTGGTGGGAATAATTATACCAACTTATTTCAGGTATTTGAAAATTACTATTTTCGGATAAAAAATTTACGTTTGAATATAAAAAGGTGATAAGGGGTTATCCCTCCCCTTATCCCCCATCCAACGCTCTCTCAAAACCAAGTCATCCATGTTTATACGACTCAACAGTATTTTGTTTGCAAATTTAAAAATATTTGATAATAATAATAATAATAATAGTAATAATAATAATTATAATGTGTTAAATAAATTTGACTGGAGTAAATGGACTAATAAGAGAGTTACTATTGGTAACTTAATACCAATCATCATTTGAACTGTAGTGAGCTTTGTTTGGACGTGCACAGTATAATTTAATGCATGATTAGATATATAGTTATGTGTTGGATACTTCAAAAATTTTCAAATCTTTTATTTATTTATTTTTTTTGAAGGGCAAAAACAAAAATATACCCTTTTGCACTGGTCGATTTGCTTACTGTTCTGTACTTCAACAAACTTAATCAAATCTCTTTCAAAAATTAAAATTTGATTAAACCTAATTACAGTGATTTTTAAGGCACTTAATTACTGCAACATTAAACTAATTCAAAAGTATAGATACTTTAATGATGTAAATTTTTTTTTTTTTATTTTATTACATTTAAATTTTCTGTACACAATTTTATAGCATGTGACGGACCTAATCATTTAACTTTCAAATTCAACTTTCAAATGGAAGATGATCACGCCCCGACCCAACAGCGGAAATTTCTATTGGTCGGACCATAGCTAGTGAAGAGCTACAATATATACTAGTGAAGAGACCCGCGCTTTGCAGCGGATAAAAACCTTAATAGTAATTAATAATAATAAAATATTAAATATTCTCTTGTGTATCTTATTTGGTATATTTACCGAAAATATCTCACTGTAGGCGGCAGATATGAACCCGACGATGCCTTCTCCGGCGATGGTGATAGTGACGGCGACGACGATCTCTCCGACCGCGGTGGAAGAAGGAATTGGGTGCACATTAGTCTGAGAGAGAGGGAGTGAGGAGAGGAGGCGATGGTGTATAGCTAAAGATAAAAAATAAAGAATTGATGAACAAATCGAAGATAAAGAATTGAAAATTCGATGGAAGGAGGAAAATGGGCCATGATGAATAATTGGAGATAGTAGTAGGACCATTTAAATATATTAATTGAAAGTTTGGTAGTGGAACCATTTACATTAATTAAAAGTATAGTAGAGGAAAGGTAGTTGGACCATTTAAATACACTAATTGAAAGTTTGATTAATGAGACCGTTAAAATGTATATTAAAAATTTAAATGGTC
>NC_033642.1:7707755-7748824 GCF_001540865.1 Ananas comosus | reverse complement strand
CATAAAAAAATATCATCGTCTAATCTCCTACTGCGCACTCATCTCCCTCTTTCTCTCATTGTGTTAACAAAGAAGAAGAAGAAGAAGAAGAAGAGCCTCTGAAGAACATTGTCTCCTTCAAGAAGCATCGTCCAGCGAAGCCGAGCCGCGACCTATATAAGTGCTCGCTGAGTCGGTCCGCACGGGGGCCTCTACTTACTATGTAAATTTAGTCATACAAATTAACTGTACTTAATATGTTATAGCTTTCTATATATCAATAAATCGTAAATATAAAATTTATTAAAATTTTTAAATTTTACTTCTATTATCTACCCGCTGCATCGCGCGGGTCTCTGCACTAGTGTCTATATAAAGAATAAATGATAATATATATGGTTAATTTCATACATGTCTCTATAAATATAGTAAATAGCAAATATATCCTTACAAAGTTCAACTTTTATATGTTGTTCTTGCAAAAGTACTGATGTTTTCATATATGTCCCTACCGTTAGAACCTGTTAGAAAAGTTTAGTTAACTATAAATTAAATATTTTATCCGAATTAATTTTTAACATTTTTATCCCTTTTATATTATATACAGTTATAATTTTTGGAGGGACATATTTGTAATGACAAAATTGAAAATATAAATAATTTTCTAATAGTCCTTTGATAATAAATTAGGAGGACATATCTGAAAATATTAAAACTTTTACAAGAATAATTTATTAAAATTGAACTTTATAAAAATATATTTACAATTCACCATATTTATAAAACCAGTATGCAATTAGCCGAAATAAAATATTAATCTACATTATTTTTTTAAGTTTATTATAATTTTCTTTCAACTCAGTAGTGGTTTGGTTTTTTTTTTTTTTTTTTTCTTCACAAAATGCCCCTAACTCATGGATGTCATCTTGTAGGATTTGGGACAAATTTTTAAAATCTCGAACTTGACTCCAAACCCGAAATTCGAATTCTAATCTAAACGCGGTAGATTTCAAATTTTCATATCCAAAGTCGACCTGACCAAAAATCCAAATTCGAATTCAAACCCAAATATCCGAACTCAAAACAATTATTTCTCTTTTCAATATATCAAAATATATTATATTAAATTTAAAATTTTAAAATATAAATTCAAATATAACATCGAATTTTTATATACATATTATATATAATATAAAATAAATTCAAGTTCGGGTAGGGTTCGAGTTTGGGTTCAGATCGGGTCAAAATCTATATCCAAATCTATATCCGTCGGATTTTTATTTTTTATATCCATATTCGAAACCATATCTATTTAGTATCGAATAAATCCGTTCTGTTCGGATTCCGATAGGAATAAAATTTTAGGCATTCGTACTGACATTCCTATTATAACTTTTATTTAAAATGTAAAGTTTATATAAAAAGAAATAGTTCAGAGAAGTCAATTACACAAAAAAAAAAGAAAAAAAAGAAAAGAGTGAGAAAAAATAATAATATATTTACAATGAAGTATTTTAGTTTCTATGTTATTTATTTTTTTTGCCAAACACACAACAAAACGGAAAAAAATATTAGATATGTCTCGAATTTTTGAATCATAAAATTTTTCTGATCCTATTCCGTTTCGGCCAACATATTAAGTTAGGTTAGATTATACTTAATTCTAATTAGACTATTTATAGTCTAATTAAATTTTAGTAACTAATATAAATATATATACTCTCTATTTTATTGATTTGATATAAGAGAGTTAGAGCATGGTATGGATGTATTTTAGGGTTAAAATTTTATTAAGAGATGCATCTTTTGTACATTGGTTACAATAAAAATTTTCATTTCGTTCGTACTCGTGGACGTATGTCAGTGGCCGAACCACTTTATTATTTTTTTTTCTCGATCACTTTTTTGATTTTTTACGTGCTTTATGAACTTTTTTTTTTTGACTAATAAAAAATTTTAATTTCTCAACTAAAGAAATAAACAGCAGAAAAAAAAAATACTCGAACTCTAATTTATTCAAACAATTTAGGGTTAATTTTATACAAATTCTCACAAATATAGTGAATTGCAGATATATCCCTACAAAATTCAACTTTTATAAGTTATCCTTACAAAAGTCGTAATGTATTTAGATATGTCCCTGCCATTACCATCGGTTAAAAAATTTAATTAATCACAGTTAAAATAATTAATCATGATTACTTAATAATGTGAATTGATAATTTTATCCTTTTTCTTCTTTCTCTCTCTCTTCCTCTTCCTCTTACCTCTTCTTCGTCGCCGGCGAGGGAGGAGATGCGGCGGGCGATTGCAAGGGAGTAGGAGAAGCCGCGGTTGCGGAGGAAGCGACCGATGAAGGCCACGTTGACGGTGCTCCTCGTGGGAGATCGGGCGGTGCTTCTCGTGGGAGATCGGTGCTGACTTCGCCATCCTCGGCGGCGCCTCCGGCTGAGGAAAGTGCGGTGGAGGCCGGGCAATGGCTGGCCTCCATTGCCTCCTTTTTCTTTTTCTTCTTTTTCGTATTCTTTTTTTCCTCNAAACAGCAGAAAAAAAAAATACTCGAACTCTAATTTATTCAAACAATTTAGGGTTAATTTTATACAAATTCTCACAAATATAGTGAATTGCAGATATATCCCTACAAAATTCAACTTTTATAAGTTATCCTTACAAAAGTCGTAATGTATTTAGATATGTCCCTGCCATTACCATCGGTTAAAAAATTTAATTAATCACAGTTAAAATAATTAATCATGATTACTTAATAATGTGAATTGATAATTTTATCCTTTTTCTTCTTTCTCTCTCTCTTCCTCTTCCTCTTACCTCTTCTTCGTCGCCAAGGGAGTAGGAGAAGCCGCGGTTGCGGAGGAAGCGACCGATGAAGGCCACGTTGACGGTGCTCCTCGTGGGAGATCGGGCGGTGCTTCTCGTGGGAGATCGGTGCTGACTTCGCCATCCTCGGCGGCGCCTCCGGCTGAGGAAAGTGCGGTGGAGGCCGGGCAATGGCTGGCCTCCATTGCCTCCTTTTTCTTTTTCTTCTTTTTCGTATTCTTTTTTTCCTCATCCTCCTTCATCTTCTTCTTCTTATTCTTCTTCTTCTTCTTCGTCGTCGTCGTCGTCGATGTTCCGATCGTCGTGCTCGTCTGGGCCGTCGTCACGAGCGCTTCTAAATCGGTCGCACCTTAGCCTTCCACCTCGCAGTTGCGTGCCTCAGTCTTGCCCTCGTCAGCCGCAACTCCGACAAGCTCCGCGACATCGCCACCGCCGTCGTCTACTCCTACAGCTTGAAAAGGAGGAGAACGAGTAAGAGGGTAAAAATTATTTTGGAGAGACATATTTGTAAGGGTAAAAATATCATTTCACAAATTTACTGTTAAAAAATAAACAGTTCTCTGACGGATCATAACGGCAGGAATATATATATATCTGAATATATAATTAGGACTTTTGCACAAATAACTTATGAAAGTTGAAATTTGCATGAATATATTTGGAATTCACTTTATTTGCGAGAATCTGTATGAAATTAATCTAAAAATTTATTATAATTTGAATTACTTTTGGTAAAACAACCAGACTGAGAATGAATTATGAAAAATTCTAGAATGCAACGGGTATATTGGTGACGTAGCGTAACAAATCAATTAAATGTATCATTTTAGAAGTATATGTTCCATAATGACTGTAAAGAAATATTTTTATTGTACTTTTATTTGAAAAGAATGAATATGATTGGCTTGGTATTGATGACGTGGTGCAAGCGTGACGGTGTAGAATTCCACCATGTAGTGTGATACATTCATCAATGCTGGGACGAAGACTGAGTACTGCTGTACTCACCAAACACTTGATGACTCGCAGAAAGATGGACAGAGTAGCTGACAGTTTTTTTTTTTTTTTTTTTTTTTTTTTTTTTTTTTTTTTTAAGAGTTTAAGAGCCAAGATGCAATTCACCGTGGATGAAACTGTCAACTATCTAGATTTGTGCAAGCTTTGAATTTACCAATTTACCCCTTAAATATTTCTTACATATGGTTAAGTGTGTTTGGTTCCACGTAAAATTATGAAAAAAGAAGTTTTGGTAGAAAAAAATTTTTGGTCACATCGTTTAGTGTTTGACTTGGCCTGTCGAAAAAAATATATATATTTTTTAGAAAAATCTTTAAAAACCCCATGTGTTTTCACACTTTTTCATTTTAGTACCATGTGGTTTAAAATGTATCAAGTTAGTACCATGTGGTTTCTCACTTTATCACTTTAGTACCCTGTGGTTTAAAATGTATCAAGTTAGTACTATGTGGTTTTGCACTTTATCACTTTAGTACAATGTGGTTTCACACTTTATCACTTTAGTACCCTATAGTTTAAAAAATCACAAGATACTAACTTGATACAAAATTAAAACCACAGGATACTTAAGTGATAAAGTGCAAAACCACAGGGTACTAACTTGATACACTTTAAACCACAGGGTACTAAAGTGATAAAGTGAGAAACCACAGAGTACTAACTTGATATATTTTAAACCACAGGGTATTAAAGTGAAAAAAATTGAAACCACAAGAGGGGTTTTTAAGGTTTTCCCTTTTTTTTATGATTGTTTGGGTGAAAGGAAAAAAAAAATTACGTTTTTTATTATATATTATATATTGTTCATATATAATAATATAATTATTATTATAACTTATATTTATGAATTAAATATATTAAAATATTATATTATATGATAAATTGATAAGTTATGTAATAGTATGTATACAATATTATTTAATAAATATAGAGCTAGGTTGGTATACTATCGATAGTACCGTGCTACAAAGTTGTTTTTAATGATGCGGCTTTCAAATCGACGATCGGCTCCGTTAGACTTGATCTATATTATTAAAAGTATTTAGAAACTAAATTTCAAGCGAATAGTCTAAAAATGAACGGCTAAAAATAAAAATCTTATAAAAAATAATGATAAAAGACTTGAATTTAAAATCAAATATACTAATCATACACTAAATAGTGAAAAAAAAAATTCTATAAAAATTGGCTAAATTACAGAAAATTTTCCTGTCAAAATTCGATTTTTCACTTTCCCCCTTTGTTATTTAAAAACCTACACTTTACCCCATTGTAAAATGAAAAATATGCACTTCACCCCCTACCGTTAGTGATCCGTTAGGTTCCGTTACAAAATATTTTTTTATGCCAAAAATACCCCTCCGCCCTCTTCCCTGTTGCTTCGCCTCCCTCCGGCTCGCCACTTCGCCGTCGCATCGCCCTCCTCCACTGCCTAGCCCTCGCCCTCGCCCTCGCCCACATCCCCTTCGCTCTCCTCCGCCGCCTCGCCTTCGCCCTCGTTGCCCTTGCATACCTCTCCATCAGCGCCCATCTCGATTTTCTCCCTACTGTCATCGAAATTGAGGGGCGGCGAGGGTGCAGGAGAAGAAAGAAAGCAGGTGGAAAAGAAAATGGAGAGAAATCGCGGCCGATCGAGATGTGAATTGCGGCCGATCGAGATGGCGGTTGAGGAAGATGAGGGAGGAGACGAAAATGGTGAGGGGCAAAATGGTCATTTTACACAACGTACCCTCCTGTGAACATTTTTTATTTTACAAGGGGCCAAAGTGTAGGTTTTTAAATGACAAGGGGGGAAAGTGAAAAATCGGATTTTGATAGGAAAATTTTATGTAATTTAGTCATAAAAATTTCTTCAAATTTGGATTGTTTTACACCGTTAAATTCACAAACACATCAAATCTATCATTAAAATTGTCACTTTTCAGACACTTTGATAACTAACCAAATGATGTCAAAAAATTATGAAATTTAGTTTTCAAATACTTTCAATAGTGTAGATAAAGTCTAACGGGACCGATCGTCGATTTGGAAGCCGCATCATTGGAAACAACTCGGTAGCACGGAGGCCTCCGTGCTACCGATAGTGTACCAGCCTAGCTCGTGTATATATATATATACTATAATATATTATATATATATATTATTATATAGAAGAGAGATAGAGAGATAGAGAAAGAAGAGATGAGAGAGAGAAGAAGAGAAGAGAGCTACATGGCTATCGGAAGCACGAGCCTTCCGTGTCTATCCAGCGTCGTTTTCATGCGTACTTCTTCAGAATCGTCGATGCGCCTGCCGTTAAAACTGATCGACGAGTATTTGAACGTACCATAAAAATAAATTTTATGATTTTACATATCATTTGCCTAGTGCCAATAGAAGGCTCACAAATTCAACGGCCTGAAACATAAAAATCTACAAAAATTACCACCACACACAACAGTCTAAAAATTCCTTAACTCAAAAATATTAATCTTGCTTTTACAATCATAAAGAATTTTCAATCACAATTTCACACCGTGAATTTCGATATTCCTACACTGTACAAATAATGCAAACAAGCTCACTACGACCTTTGAAATTTGTTATTTCTTCGTGCCATTCGATCACTAGCAATATTATATCGAAAAATAATAAAAAATTATTCCTAGGTAATCAAAATACTCCTAGATCAAAGTTTCCCAACGAGCCAGATCGACAATCGATTCCGATAAAGATCCGCTCATACATCCGAGAACAAGCAGACTAAGCAGCCGACGCGGAGGCTCGTCTTCCGATAGCATAGTCAAGCCTCACTCCTATAATATAGTACATTGAGCTCCTATAACACTTTAAAAGTACAACAAGTTCATTGGTGGCTGTAATTGTTCGCCCTTAGATTAAAAAATACGCAGGCTAGCCAAAAATGTGGGCCCCCTACGGGTGACCGTGCACGTGGTCTGTGTGAATAGTATAATCTACGTAAAAAAAATTTACAAAGCTCACTCTAGGCTGTACTTTACGAAAGCACCATAAACTGAACATATATAGTATATATATACCGTCCGGCTATTGGTGCCTTTAAAGTAGCAAGCACTTGGTCCTATACACATATATTTACCGTCTAGATAATATGCCTCCTTGATTCAGTTATACACCAGCGCCCTAGAGTTATACATTAAATCCCACACCACCTCACATCTGAACCCTAGGCGCCCACATCATCCTAACAAGCACCATCCTTAATCCAAGTCCGAAAATTGGCAAGCACACAATGATTTGGTACTTTAAAAATCAAGAGCCAATTACAATATACTATATATAGATATATATCATAATTATATAATATAAATACATATATAATATAATATATATATATACTATATATATATAATAATATTAAATTAGCAGAAAAACCTCCCTGTCCAACACCCGTTTTTTCAACTTTCTCCTGTATTTAAAAATCTAACATTTTGCCTCCTTAATAAAAATAA
This sequence comes from Ananas comosus, assembly GCF_001540865.1. Taxonomy (NCBI): domain Eukaryota; kingdom Viridiplantae; phylum Streptophyta; class Magnoliopsida; order Poales; family Bromeliaceae; genus Ananas; species Ananas comosus. The sequence continues at coordinate 7,741,523 of NC_033642.1, read as the reverse complement.
AAATCTCATAGGCTACGTGTAACGTGATGATAAAATGACCATTTTGCCTCTCACCATTTTGCCCCTCATCAGGTTCACAGGAGAGAAGGCTGAGGGCATTTTTGGCATAAAAAAATATAATAATATTTATAAACGGAATCCTAACGGATTACTAACGACAGAGGACGAAGTGAATATTTTTTTTATTTTACAAGGAGGCAAAGTGTAGGTTTTTAAATGATAGGGGGGAAGTGAAAAATCAAGTTTTGACAGGGAGGTTTTATATAATTTAGCTATATATATATATATATATATATATATAGAGTTGAGCTGGAATACTATCGGTGGCAAACGGGCTTCGTTGCCACCCATTTATTTTCGATGATGGAGCCTCCAAATCGACGATCGGTACCGTTGAAAATGATCTATACCACTTGAAGTATCTAGAAATCAATTTTCATGTTTTTACGATATTGTTCTCTTGTTCATCAAGTGGGCGTAAAAATGAACGGCTGAAAATGAATATCCTCTAAAAAGTGATGATAGAAATTTTGTAATCAAGATCGAAAGTGTAGATCTTGTTCTAAATAGTGTAAAGAATTTTCTAACCAAAATTCAATTGATTTGGATAGCTTTACACTGTTAAACAAAAAAACACCTCACATCAACCATTAAAATTACAAATTTTGAAACCCTTTGATCATTAGGTCAATGATATCGAAAATATTTGAAATTTAATTTCTAGATACTTCAAGTGATATAGATCATGTTCAATGGTGCCGATCGTCGATTTGAGGGCTCCATCATCGAAAACAAATGGGTGGCAACGGAGCCCGTTTGCTACCGATAGCATTCCAGCTCAACTCTATATATATATATAGTTGAGCTAGAATCCTATCGATAACAAACGAGCTCCGTTGCCACTCATTTATTTTTGATGATAGAGTCTCCAAATCGACGATTGGCACCGTTGAACATGATCTATACCACTTGAAGTGTTTAGAAATCAAATTTCAAATCTTTCGATATCATTTGCCTAATGATCAAAGGGTTTCAAAATTTGTAATTTTAATGGTCGATATGAGGCGTTTTCTCGTTTAACGGCGTAAAGATATCCAAATCAATTGAATTTTTGTTAGAAAATTCTTTAAACTATTTAAAACAAGATCTATACTCTTGATCTTGATTACAAGTCTCCTAACAATTTTTGGCACGCTCGGTCAGATTGACCAGGTCAAGGATCAGGGAATTTGGCTTCTAACAATTTTTGGCACGCTTGGTGGGACAATATTGTAGGTAAATTTCTTATCTTATAAGACCTAATGGCAGATGATAATACTATGAACTTACGCAATAGGGTCGTTCCTCGAAATTCAGGGAACGATCAAACTAGTAATTTCAATAATGCAGGCGAAGGCCAAGCAGTCTTACCTGTTGAAGGTGAGACTAGTGGTCAATCTGACCAATAAGAGCCAAATTTGGCTCAAGCGCTTGGACAAATGACGCAGGTCCTACAAGTATTGGACCAAAATAGTTACAGTAGTACTGCTCATTTAGATGCATTATTGGTCGCAATCACGGCCTCTAATGAGAATATTGCCCGAATAGGGTAATTATTGACTCGTAATGAACAACCTGTAACAGGTCTACAAGGGCCTGTAGTGGTACCGGTATTACAAAATTCTGTAACACCGGTGAGTGGTCAGCCGCAACACCAGGGGGCACCTTTTCAAGCAATTTATAGGTCGGCTGCTGTAAATAACGATCAACAGCCGGAAATAGCCTCGGGGTTACCACCTCCCCCACCAATAGCAGCATATCAGCCCCAAAATGCGGGGCCTAGGGCTTGGGGGCAAGCCTCAATATACAAGGGGTTAACCCTGTGGCGCAGAATTTCGGACTACCACAAGGACCGAATCCAGTTCACGCACAGGTGCATGTACCTTTACAAAGGAACAACAATAAAATTTATGCTCAAATTGAAGAAGCCATTTGAAATACGTTCGAAGTTGGAGCTAAGCCGGCAATGCGGCCTGTGTTTAGATCGCCCTATCATGCAAATATAGATATAGAATATCCTTATCCGGCAAATTGAAAAATGCCGAAATTTTATAAATTTTCTGGCGACGAAACCGAAAATATGGTAGAACACGTCGCACAATTTACGGCTCAATGCCGAGAAGCTGCTGCAATCCTTTCCTAAAGCTTAGGTTCTTTAATACCTCGTTAACCAAGACAACATTTACTTGGTATACAAGTTTACCAGCCAATTCCGTCCGATATTGGGACGAATTGGAAAGAAAATTTCATGAGCAATTTTATAGATCAGAGCCAGAGCTTTCGGTTACTGATCTAACTCAATTCAAACAAAGAACAGGAGAATCGGTTGAAGAATTTCTGAACCGGTTCAAGACGGGAAGGAGTCATTGTTTTGTAAGAATGCCAGAATCGGAGTTTGCCAAAATGACATTTAATAACCTATACTTCAAAATTAAAGATCATTTTGAAGACAAGTATTTTTCAAATCTTTTTGATTTGGGAGTTCGGCTTGCTCAATATAAGCAATTTAGAAAAGAAAATAATGACGATCGGCTGCAGTGGAGCCGATATAAGAATCAAAGCAAAGGCAAAGAGAAATCTTTGATAGAAGAACAGTCGGTTTAAGAAGAGCCGAGCCAATCGAGTGAAAGTGAAGAATCGGCTGATTAAACCGAGATATATACGACTGGGATTATAAAGAGTCATTTTTTTTAAGCCGACCAAGATCAGCGAAACTAAAGCTCGGGTCTCGACTGTGTCATTAAGTAATTGATTTGGCATCAATAGTCATCCGAATGTTCATTCGAAAAATTTTGGGGAGGGGCATTGTTGATGCTAAAAAATTAGGCCGGAATGGTTGAGAAATTGGGCGTAACTTTCACGATCATGGTTACGCCATTCCCCCACTACTAAAAACCGACCAATAATGTGGACTGAGAAGACATCACTATAAATAGTAACTTCGAAGCCTGTAATAGGGGTCTTTCTCTCCCACGAACGAGAAGACCACTGTATTTTCAATATTTTTACTTTCTGCATTTATCGTTTTTCTATGAGTAGTTTTACTTGTAATATTTTCTTTTCTCACATTTACTGTCTTTCTTAGGAGTAGTTTTTAATTTAGATTTTCAGAGTCTGTATGCCTTACGGGCACACTCTTGTTTGTATGAGCTTCTGATTCCAATCTAATATATAAAGAAATTCGGCTCTTCAGCCGACCCAAAACACTATATTCCGTACATTCAGCTCTTTCAGCCGAACCAAGTCAATAGTAAAGATTGTCGAACTCAGTAAAGATTGTCGAACTCGCCTGATCCGATCCCTTAACGGTCGAATCACTTGATCCAGTCGAAGGGTGCAAACTTCGAGGGTCATTGTTCATAGCCGTTCCACATCCCTATACTCTTCCCGAGGGAGATCTTTGACAAGGTCAAAGATCAGGGAATTCGGCTCCTAACAACTCTAAATGGTGAAAAAAAAAAATTATAAAAATTTCTTAAGATTTGGATTGTTTTATACTGTTAAATTCACAAACGCATCACATCTACTATTAAAATTGTCAATTCTGAGACCTTTTGATCACTAGCCAAATGATATCGAAAAATTTTGAAATTTAATTTCCAAATACTTTCAATAGTGTAGATCGAATTTAATGGAGCCGATCGTCGATTTGGAGACCACATCATTGAGAACAGCTTGGTAGCACGGATGCCTCCGTGCTACCGATAGTATACCAACCTAGCTCATATATACATATATATATATATGTATATATAGAGAGAGAGTCTGGCTACTATGCTATCGGTAGTACGAAGCGCTCCGTGCTACCAAGTTGTTTTCGATGATGCGGCTTTCAAATCGACGATCAGCTCCGTTAAATTTGATCTACACTATTGAAAGTATTTGGAAACTAAATTTCAGATTTTTTCGACATCATTTGACTAGTGATCAAAAGATCTCAAAATTGACAATTTTAATGGCCAATGTGGTGTGTTTGTGAGTTTAACGGTGTAAAACAATCCAAATATGATGAAAATTTTATAGAAAATTCTTTTCACTATTTAGAGTAAGATCAATATATCTGATCTTGAATTTAAATCTTTTATCATCATTTTTCATGAGATTTTTATTTTCAGCCGTTCAATTTTAGACTACTTGTTTGATAGGTAAATGATATCGAAAAATGGACAAGAGGGGGAAGGTGAAAAATCGGATTTTGATAGGCGATTTTATCGAATTTTAGTCATAAAAATTTCTTCAAATTTGGATTGTTTTACAGCCGTTAAATTCACAAACACATCAATCTATCATTAAATTGTCATTTTCTCACTTTGATGACTAACAAATGAATGTTATAAAATTATGAAATTTAGTTTTCAAATACTTTCAATAGTATAGATCAAGTCTAACGGAACGATCATCGATTTGGAAGCCGCATGATTGAAAACAACTTGTAGCACGGAGGCCTCCGTGCTACTGATAGTGTACCAGCCTAGCTCATATATATTATATCGAGTTGAGCTATGTACTTTACAAGTATGCACATCATGGTGCTATTACGTTTTATAGCCATTGGATCTATTTTTTGTTATTAATAGCCCTTGGATTAAACACTATTCCACCTACCACCACCTACCACCACCTACTACCATCGTCTCAACCTCACATCTCTCCATCCAAGGGCTAAAAAACACACAAGTACTCACCCCATGATACTTTTACAAGTATTCTAGCTCTACTATATATATATATATATATATATATATATCTTATATAATACTACTATATCTAATTATATATATATATATATATATAGAGTGAGGTACTATGCTAATCGGAAGCACGGACCTTCCGTGCTTCCAGTCGTTTTTCGATGTTGCGACTTTCGAATCGTCATCGCGGCTCCGTTAAACTTGATCTAGAGTATTTGAAGTACCTAGAAAATAAATTTTATGATTTTTACGATATCATTTGCTAGTGAACGAAAGGGCTCAAAATCAACGGCTGAAAATAAAAATCTTACAAAATTATAATATGCATTAAAATTTTAAATCAAAAATATTGATCTTGTTTTATATAGTATAAAGAATTTCTATCAAAATTTCCGTGATTTGATATTTCTACACCGTTAAACTTGCAAACAGCTCATTGCGGCTTTGAATTTGTTGATTTTGAGCACATTCGATCCTAGGCAAATGATATCAAAAATAATAAAATTTATTTTCTAGGTACTCCAAATACTCTAGATCAAGTTTAACGGAGCCGATCGACGATTCGAAAGTCGCACATCGAAAACGGAGCTGGAAGCACGGAAGGTCCGTGCTTCCGATAGCATAGTAGCCTCACTATATATAATACTATATATAGAGTCGGCTACTATGCTATCGGTAGCACGGAGACTCCGTGCTACCAAGTTGTTTTCGATAATCGCGCTTCCAATCGACAGATCGGCTCCGTTAGGATTGATCTACACTATTGAAAGTATTTGGAAACTAAATTTCAGATTTTTCGACATTATTTGATAGTGATCAAATGATCTCAAATTTGACAATTTAATGGTCGATGTGGTGTGTTTGTGAGTTTAACGGTGTAAAACAATCCAAATGCGATGAAAATTTTATAGAAAATTCTTTTCACTATTTAGATAAGATCAGGTATATCTGATCTTGAATTTAAATCTTTTATCATTATTTCTCATGAGAATTTTTTATTTTCAGCCGTTCAATTTTAGAACTTTGTTTGATAGGCAAATAATATCGAAAAATTATGAAATTTAGTTTCTAAATACTTTCCATAGGTAGATCAGTCTAACGGAGCCGATCGTCGATTTAGAAGCCGCATCATCGAAACAACTCGGTAGCACGGAGCGCTCCTTGCTACCGATAGTATAGTAGCCTAGTTTTATATATTATATATATATGATATCTTATATATAGTATATATAATATATATATATATATATAAAATTGAGCTCCTATACTTTTAAAAGTACAAGTCATTTGCTGTGTAAGTTTTCGGCCCTTAGATTAAAAATGTGCGGTTAGGATGATGTGGCCCCTAGGTTGATGGGTGGTTGTGTTGAATAGTATAATCTAACGCTAAAAAATTTAAGCACCTAGTGCTGGTACTTACAAGCATCATAACTGAACTATATATATATATATATATAGCTCCGGCTATAGTGCTTTTAAAAGTAGCAAGCACTTGGTGCTTATAAATTTTTACCGTTAGATATCTGCCTTTGATCATTTTACCTGTTAGATTATTAACTATTAAACCAACACCCACTCAACGCCTAGGGGCCCACATCATCCTAACCGCACATCCTTAATCAGAGGGCCAAAACTTGAAGCACCAATGATTTGATACTTTTAAAAGCAATAGGAGCTCAATTATATATATATTGATATATATTAGCTAATTACAGAAACCTCCCTGTCAAAACCCGTTTTTTCACTTTTCCTCCTGTCATTTAAAAACCTACATTTTGCCCCCTAATAAATAAAAAATCTTCAATGGGGTACGGTGTGAACTGTGATGAATAAATGACCATTTTGCCTCTCACCATTTTGCCCCTCATCAGGTTCACAGAAGGAAGGTGAGGGCATTTTTGGCATTAAAAAAATAAATAATATTTATAAACGGAACCCTAACGATTTACTAACGAACAGAGGGCGAAGTGAACATTTTTTTTATTTTACAAGGGGCAAAGTGTAGGTTTTTAAATTGATAGGGGGGGAAGTGAAAAATCAAGTTTTGACAGGGAGATTTTATGTAATTTAGCCATATATATATAGATATTATATATATATATATACTATATATATATATAGAGTTGAGCTGGAATACTATCGGTAGAAACGGGCTCCATTGCCACCCATTTGTTTTCGATGATGGAGCCTCAAATCGGACGATCGGTACCGCTTGAAAATGATCTATACCACTTGAAGTATCTAGAAAATCAATTTTCATGTTTTTACAATATTGTTCTCTTGTTCATTCAGTGGGCCGTAAAAATGAACGACTGAAATATGAATATCCTCTAAAAAGTGATGATAGAAATTTTGTAATCAAGATCGAAGTTAGATCTTATTCTAAATAGTGTAAAGAATTTTCTAACCAAAATTCATTGATTTTGGATAGTTTTACACTGTTAATCAAAAAAACACCTCAATCGACCATTAAAATTACAAATTTTGAAACCTTTGATCATTAGGTCAATGATATCGCAAAATATTTGAAATTTAATTCTAGATACTTCAAGGTTATGATCAACTGTTCAACGGTGCCGATCGTTGATTTGAGGGCTCCATCATCGAAAACAATGGGTGGCAACGGAGCCCGTTTGCTACTGATAGCATTCCAGCTCAACTCTTATATATATATATAGTTGAGCTCGAATCCTATCGATAACAAACGAGCTTCCGTAGGCATCACTATTTATTTTGATGATAGAGTTCCAAATCGACGATTGGCACCGTTGAACATGATCTATACCACTTGAAGTGTTTAGAAATCAAATTTCAAACTCTTTTCGATATCATTTGGCTAATGATAAAGGGTTTCAAAATTTGTAATTTTAATGGTCGATATGAGGCGTTTTCTCGTTTAACGGCGTAAAGAGTATCCAAATCAATTGAATTTTTGTTAGAAAGTTCTTTAAACTATTTTAAAACAAGATCTATACTCTGGTCTTGATTAACAGTCTCCTAACAATTTTTGGCACGCTCGGTCAGATTGACCAGTCAAGGATCAGGGAATTTGGCTCCTAACAATTTTTGGCACGCTCGGTGGACAATATTGTAGGTAAATTTCTTATTATAAGACTAATGGCAGATGATAATGCTTAACTTACCAATAGGGGTCGTTCCTCAAATTCAGGGAACGATCAAGCCAGTAATTCCGATAATGCAGGCGAAGGCCAAGCAGTCTTACTGTTGAAGGTGAGACTAGTGGTCAATCTGACAACAAGAGCCAAATTGGTTCAAGCGACTTGACAAGATGACGCAGGTCCTAACAAGTATTGGACCAAATAGTTGCAGTAGTGCTGCTCATTTAGATGCATTATTTGTCGCAATCACGGCCTCTAATGAAATATTGCGAATAGGGTAATTATTGACTCGTAATGAACAACCTGTAACAGTCTACAAGGGCCTGTAATGGGCACCGGTATTACAAAATCCTGTAACACGATGAGTGGTCGGCGCCCAACACCAGGGGCACCTTTTAAGCAAGGATGATGGTGGTAGGTGGTGGTAGGTGAAATAGTGTTTGATCTAAAGGCTATTAGTAATCAATGAGTAGATCCAAGGGCTAAAAACCTATAGCACCAAGGGGATGATACTTTTAAAAGTATTCTAGCTCAATTATATATATATATATATATATATATATATATATATAAAAGAGAACTTCACTGTAGTATTAATAACCGGGCTTAAGCATTTTGGGCAGGTGGTTTGGACCCAACGAGTTATTCTTGGTAGTAGGTCAGATCGTTACATTTGGTATCAGAGTCAGTTCACCAGTCGGAAGTGTGAAATGAGTTTTGGCCGAGCCATGGTCGAAATGACAGATTAAGTCAGGGTCGGTGATTGTCAGATTAAGTCAAGATCAGAATGACAAAGGCTAGTGAGACAAGTCTCACATCGCCCGGTGATCTTGGGCTTTGTATGTGTATAGGGCTAACGAGAACGTTAGAATCTAAATGGGGGAAGTCTGTGACATCCAAATATTCATTAGGTATATAAGAGAATTCCACCCTACTAATAATAATTGAGCTTAAGCATTTTGGATGAGTGGGCCCAAGGAGTTATTATTGCTAGTGGGTCAGTTCGTTACACACCCTCCCTCCACCTTCCTCGCCTCCAACTCTGCCAAGGCTGCACCGCGACCCTCTTTTTTTTTCTCTCCGACCCTCCTCCACCGCCTCCCCGATTCTTTACAACAGTAAAGAGGGCAACGTCACGTCCTCTTTCCATCCTTTTTATCTCTCGTTCTTTTTTTTCTCTTCGACCTCCCTCCACCGCCCCTGCGATCCTTCACGACGGTAATATAGACAGCGGCACATTTTCTTCCTCCGTCTTCACCGGCACCAACAACGACGCCTGCGCTGGAGAAGGAGAGCTCGGAGCGAGTGTGAGTGAGAGCGGAGTTGAGAAAAAAAGATGCAAAAAAATAAAATATAAAAAAATATTTTTTTCTAAAAAAATAAAGAATCAAAGAAAAGAGAAGAAGTTGAAGTTGCACTGTTTCAAAAAAATGTTGCACTGTTTCAAAGAAATACTGTACTGTTTTAGAAAAATGTTGCATTATTTTAAAAAAAATCTTATATTCTTTAAGAAAAAAATTATACTTTTTTGAACGAAAGTTACACTTTTTGAATAAAAGTTGCACTCTTTGAACGAAAGTTGTACTTTTTGGATAAAACTTATACTATTTCTTTTCTTCCTCATCTTTCTTCTTCTTCATCTTCCTTTTCGTGTGTTTTTTTTTTCGTCCATCTCTTCTTCGCCCTACACCTCCATCGGCAGATCCTCCACACTCGCCAAAGTCGTGCCACCCCGCCCTCCTCGCCTCTAACCCCATCGAGGCCGCGCCACCCCGCCCTTCTCATGCACGCCTTGCCCTCCTCGCCTCCAACCCCGCTGAGGCCGCATCATGACCCTCTTTCTTTTTTCTTTCCGACCCTCCTACACCGCCGAAGAGGGAAAAAAAGAAAGAGTTGGAAAAAGATGGGCGGAGAATCTACCGACAGAGGTGGAGGACGAAGAAGACATGAGCGTAGAAGAAGCACATGAAAACGAAGAGAAAGGAGAAAAAGAGGAGGAAGAGGAAAAACAATATAATTTTTGTCCAAAGAGTGCAACTTTCGTTTAAAGAGAGCAACTTTTGTCCAAAAAAGTATAATTTTTTCTTAAAGAGTGTAAGTTTTTTCTAAAATAATGCAACGTTCTTCTGAAGCAGTACAACATTCTCTTAAAATAGTGCAACTTCATCATTTTCTTCTTTTCTCTTTAATTCTATATTTTCTTTATGTTTTATTATTTTTTTTTTATTTTCTGCATCTTGTTTTCTCAGCACCGCTCTCACCCGCACTCGCTCCGAGTTCTCCTTCTCCAGCGCCGGAGTCGGTGCCAGCACCGGCGAAGGCGGAGGAAGAGGATGCGATGCTGTTCTTATTATTGTCGTGGAAGGTCGCAGAGACGGTGGAGGTAGGTCAAAGAGGAAAAGAAAAAAGAACGAGAGAAAAAAAANGGAGAGAAAGAGCACGTGGCATTGTCATCTTTACTGTTTTAAAGAATCGAAAAGGTAGTGAAGGAGGGTCGGAGAGAAAAAAAGAGGAGGGTAACGGCACGGCCTCGGCAGGGCCGAAGGCGAGGAAGGCCGGAGGGTGCGCGGGCAAGGGCGAGAGCGCTTGGGACAGAGGCGAGGCGGTCGCCTCCGCTTCCGCCGACTTTTTCGGAGAGAAATAAAAAAAAACAAAAGGAACAAGAGAAAAAAAAGGAAAGAGAAAAGGGAATAAAGTTATTTTGGTTAGTTTTCTGAAAATCTGGCCCGAATCTGCAAAATTTAAAAAGGCGGCCTACTTTTGCAAAATCTCAAAACTAATAAATTTTTTATGCAAATTGGCCTATTTTTACTTATTCATCCTAAAATTTTTAACCCTAATTTCTTATCCCATGTCTTTTATATTAAGAAATTTTTTTTGCTTTAAGATTTTAAATATTTTTATTGTATATTATAATATTTTAAATAATGAGTTCAGTGACGCTTTTAAAACTTATAAATATGTGTGTTGTATTTAAAAATATGAGAGCGTAAAAGTCAAAAAATTGCGGATAACTTGCATACCCACCCACTAACCCGCGGGTGAATTATGGGTAAATATATTGGCTATCCAAAAATTTACGGATAAATTTTATCCATGCCCAAGTAATCAGCGGATACAATGACCCGCCCGCTAGTTACTTAAGCGGCCCATTTGCCAGGTCTTGTCCAAAGTATATATTCATTATATTGTGTTCAAACATACAAAAGAATGCAATAAAAAATTCGCATATGATTTCTCAAAAAAAAAAAAAAAAAATCGCGTATGAATCAGCCATTTCTTTAATCGCCAAACTTGATTATCAAGACTCAAAGAAAAAAACAAATTTCTTTGTATTTTTGAGGTCCTACAAAATTATATAAACTACATCGGATCAAAATTGCAGCATAATTAGTAAGGAGGAGAGGGGCGTATTGAACTGTGTAATAAAGTTCAAAAAATATAATTACTAAAATTAAAAGTTCGACCCCTTTGTGCAAAACAGAGTTAAAGATTAAGGTTTCCTATACATTTTACTTTTTTTTTTTGGTTTTGTGCAAAATTTTCAGAATGATCCAATCAGATACGTCCAATACCAGTAGGATGTCAAACAGTCGGGTTTGGATAGGGTTTTTAAAAATCCGAATCCGAACCCGAAAACCAAATTAAAACCAGTATCCGGACCCGAACCCGGCAGTTTTTAAAAATCCATACCCATATTCGTACCCGACCAAAAACTCGAAATCCGAACCCGGCGGGTTTAAAAAAATAAAGATCTAAAAAATAAAAATTATTAAATATTTTATATATTTTATAAATAAATAAAAATAAATTATGCATATATATAATTTATTCGGGTTCGGATTCGGGTTCGGGTTGGGTTCAGGTTCAGATCAGGTAAATACAAAATCCATACCTGTATTCATATCCGTCGGGTTTTTATTTTCTATACCCATAACTGAATCCATACCTGTTTAGCTCGAATAAATCCGTCCCGTTAGGATTCGGATTCGAATAATATTTCGGGTATCCATACCCAATAACATCCCTAAATATCAGCAGTCTCTCCCTTTCTTCGTTCTTCAAACTAAAATTAATTCTGCAAAAATTATTTTTCCAATAGCTAGGTGACCAAACGGGCCCTTATTTGGAACAAAAATTTTGTGGGCATCATGTGCGGGCGCCCATCGCAACCCTCGAAAATGAAAAGAAAAAAAAAGAAAAAAAAAGAAGAAGAGAGAGAGAGAGAGAGGGATAAAGAAGCAGGCGAGAGAAAGGGACGGTCGCGATTGACGCCCGCACACCACGCGGCGCCCATAGGCTCCATCCCCAAACCACTTGTTTTGGGGTCAGATGTCCGCAAAATTTTTGTCCCCTTATTTGGGTGCTACTATGGAGGCAGATTCCATTCCTGTCCCAAAGCATCTGATGCAGTTCTACTTTTAGAACGATGCCCTTGTCACTTCTGGTCACCAATTGTGGCCAAGAATGCGAGCTTTATAGATTACTGCCCTGCTGAAATGAAACAAAGCCAGGCTTCCTTTAGATTTTGTATACACATATACATGTGCAGTCTGAGCAGACGAGTCACCTGCAGATTTGCGGGTAAAACGGGCAGATACTGTCCAAAAAGTACATATTATTTTTGTTTTATCTGTTGTCCCATGGGCCTCTCCCAATTGAAGTAGTTCATCTTTATGATATTCATTCTATTATCGTGAAATCTTTATTTAAAATGATTGAATAGTCTTGTAGTATGTAGTCAATGGGTTTTAAGACCAAGTTTTTTTTTTTTTTTTTTTTTTTGGGTATATTGTGATGTTTTAAAATAGTTAGGCTATGGAGCTAATCTGCACAACTGCCTGCTCGCAGTGGGTGAGCAGATATGGATAAGAATGTTTGCTATTTAAAAATTTACAAATAAATTACACCCACGCTCACGTAACATGCAGGTATGCTGACCCACCTTTAGGTTGCCCAAACGCCACGTTTGTCGGGTCTTTAGTCCAAGACATCGTGTAAATTTACATACGCTAGTAGCCTGATTACACGAATCGTTTTGAACTATTATCGGTAAATCTTGTATCTCTTACAATGAATGAAAGTAACTTCAACTTTTATTATTATTATTATTATTATTATTATTATTATTATTATTTTATCACATATGTATATTAATTACCAAATTCTACAGGTTTCTTGTGAATTAACCTGACAATGGTTCCCTAGTGTTAGCTCCTTTCCGACGATTGCTTAGCTTTGGAAGCTACAATACAAACAAAAGAATTATGCAACAAATAATGAACATGTCTATACCAGAGCTTCAAACAAAGTCAAAAATAAGGAAAATCTTTAGATAAACTTTGTGGTTTACCGCTTTTCTACTTTAGTACCATATGATTTTAACGTGTATAACTCAACTAATCTGTCATTTCTATTTTCATTGTCCATTATACCCTCCCCGTAAGTAAATTCTGTTATTTTTATTTTTGCTTTCATTACGCCCTCCATTAACTTCTCCGTTACACCCGCCATGTGCCATGCGCATGTATCAAAAATGTCTCGCAAAGGTCGATAAAAAAGGCATAAGAGCCCTTACGGCTTAATCCTGATCGTTATTTGTGAGCCTCTAATGGGCGAAAAAAAGGACAATCTACGATACGTGTGCGCAGCACGTGATTGTTTTAACGAAAAAGTTAACAGAGGGTGTAATCAAAATACGAAAATTAAGTCAGAGGGAAGTTAAGTAATACAGTCAAAACCACAAAGTACCGAAATGAAAACACAGGAAACTACAAGGAGGTATCTGAAGTTTTCCCCAAAATAAACCACACAAAGAATAATATCTCATATAGAACATATTTAAACTTTCCATCAGCTCAAAATAGTTAACCTGAGCATGAAATCAACTCTGATAAAGATCAAGCAGAGAAATGTAAGTTTTACTGAAGCATGTTGCAATGCTATCCAAATTTCTCATTGGAGTTAAAAGAACAGCTAAATTGCACAGAGAAGCTTTAAGCGGTAGCACATAAATCATCACCGTCCTGCATATTGTGATCGTCACGAAATATGCTCTCCGCTATCTGCCAGATCTGGAGGCTGTTGTCCTCCGCCACGCTGGCGATGACCCATTGCTCGTCAGGGTTCCATGAGAACTCCGTGATGTTGGCTCTGTGGCCCCCATGAGCGAACAGAAGTTCAGGCGGCCCATCATCTGCATCTTCTTCTGACTGTTCGTCCCCAATCCTGAAAGGATTACGCATACAGATAACATGTCAAGATCAGAGATGTGATGTGAATTGGTCACGACAGTAGTCAAATGAAGGCAGACATTTCCTTTAAGAAACGCCACAGGATATCATACACAAGTGGACTTGAACAAGATACTAGAGGAGGAGATATGTCGAGGTTGTTGTCACAAACAAAGAATGTCTAGTCAGACGTGATTGTTATATAAATATGCATCTTTATTTTGAAATATATAGTTGTCGAAAGTATGTATACACATGCATAGATGTCGGTGGATGAAGCATTGTTAAACTACATGAATATCACAATTGACTTCTGCTAGGCTAGTTGGGAAAGCTTTTTATCTAACGACGCAGCAGTTCTAAGGTACTTCATTTTTTACCATTTTATCAGCCTAATTAAGGGGAAAATAGAGCATCTAATAGTTGGAGTGGGTGAAGAAGAGGACAAGCTTGCTAGAAAATCTTTAGCTGCAAATCCCATGTAGTAGTATCAACTTCAACTTCCAATGCAACCATAAAATGCCGTGCTTAATACAGTTTTTGTAGAAGTTAATTTACTATTACTATGCTTTCATTCGGAAAACTGTTGCCTTATACTAAAATTTCTTAAAATTGACCCCATCTACCATCTACAATACCAAAATGCATCGCTTTTAGTACTATAAAGAAAACTTCATTTCGTTATATGTAGCTATCATCCTTTGTGCATTAAAGAGAAAAATCCCTGCTGAATGATGGGATTTTTCTGCTCTAAAGTTATACATCCATCAATTTTAGCTAAAAAAAAAAAAAATACAACAAGCATTTACTTCGGAGTTATGTATACCTGGAAAGGTCCCAGACCATCACTCTTCTATCGGCACTAGAAGAAGCTAAAACAGTTTCATGATTAGGGCTCCATTCAACCTGAAGCACCTCCGCCCTGTTAAACCATGTTCAATCATTGATTCTCAGTACAACAGTGAAAGACAGTGGAAACCAATAGCATTAAATCACATAATAAGATTCCCTGGAATAATACAATAAAAAACATCATATACAGCAATAGGCACAGAAATTCTTAAACCAGCATTCCTATAATTGACATCAGATTGACAATCTCAAATGCAGCCATATATGATTTTAATAAGGACTTGGATACCATCTAAAAGAAGAATGTATTAACTTAATATATCACCTGCACCAAATAAAAGAAATGCCGTTGAGATCTAAAATTTGATTCTTCGAACCCAAGCATGGCGTAAACAAAGTTTTGCTCCAATTACCATGAGAATCATAAGTAATCAGTTCCCAAAAGATAGTAGTATCAAATGTAAATAGTACGCACTTTCTTTATGCTTTGAAACTTTTTAAGTCTGCAAAAGTTTTCATAACCAGCATGCAGATGCTTCGAGCATTTGAATTGGCCTTTCTCCCTCAACGGAAGCATTTAAAAAATTTTGCTTTCAATCCATTTTCATTACACTTCTTGTTGCAAGGTTTTTATCTCTCATCATCATTTCTAAGAGAACTAAAAGGTACGTTAGTCATTAAATCTAGGTTTACACCATACATGTCTATTTTGTAAAAACCTTACAGACATCATTCAAACAAGAGAGATACAACCAAAGAATCTCATAGTAGGCAAAAACTTTAACAGGTTAGACTAATTTTAAAATTGGAGGTAAAAGATAATTCAAAAGAAAAAAGTAGACTAAAATTATTCGACTATGTTGTCAAAGGAAAGCACGTACGTGTGGCTGGAAAAGGTATGCAAACTTGTTGCTAGCTTTCGCAAGTCAAATAGTTTAATAGTTGTATCAGCAGATGCTGTAGCCAGGATCCACTCATTAAATGGGCTGAAGGATATGGAGTTGACCTGGGAGAAGAAAAGCTGTTAGTTCCATCTTTTCTGTTCATGAACATGAACAAAGGAGAAATGCAAACATATAAAGAAAAGCAGAGGGTTTCTAGCAAACACAGATAACTAAGAAAGTCTAACTGTATAACTAATATCTTACATATGTGTGTACTGGCAATGCACCTCAACAAATTGCCAACTAAGTCTAAGTCAAACTCTAACTCTCTTTCTGTTTCAAATTGTGTATATGAAGATTCTTAAGTTGCACACATGCTATCTCCACAAACTGTTATTATTGCAAGTGCACAAAAAAAACAGTTTAGCCTTGAACTAGAAGGACTTGCTAGCTGTCGCACTTGAGGATATAGACAACAATTAGCATAAAAAACGAACAATCGAGAAGGGCAAAAGAATGATTTGATTCGTTTCAAGATAGACCTCCGCAAACATAATTAAAAGTTGTGGACCCCTGAAGGTAGAATTTGAATAGACCTATGACTCTTTTTCCATCACTCTCATTTATCAACTTCTTAAAGTAACACAAACGCACTCCCTACCAATATCAAGCTTTGCCTGTCCTTCTTCTTTGTACAATATTAGTTAAACGTACAAGGCTCCTCCCACGCTATTGTGTACGTACTTAGCTTAGCTAGTTTAGAGTTTCTATCACGCTACTATAGCTAGCTTTAGGTGCAAAACACGGGTTTTTAAAGCTATGAGAGATGTTCAATTCATGTTTTTTTATGATAGCTATTTAATCTTGTTAGTTAATCCATGCAAATCATCTTCTTCCAGCGACTTGCTCTCGAAATCAAATCTTCCTAACAAATCTTCAACATTTAAATCTTTCTTTTGATGCGCCTGATCTTGGTTCCTTCGTTCTCATGTGCCTAGTTAGCTTCTCGGCCACATAACCTAGAGCATTGAACCAATAACTTGGGTTTGAATGCTCAAAGAGCCCTTGAAGATCTCCTGGCAAACCACAATTATATCAATTGGTAAGCATGAGAAATTTGCACAAGCTAAAAGGGGCAACAGTAGCTTATCGATAATCATATTGACATGATTCCTGTGTTAACTCATGCATAGGAACAAAGCTAGCTGATTTGGGTACTTAGTGACTTGCATAACTAAATATTAAATATTTCAAAACAGTAAAAACTTACAAGAACACAGATAAAGGATATCACAACTCAGGTAAGCCAGAAAGATGATATTTCTTCTAAAGGAAGCAAAGAGATAGAATGCAATATGTGTAGTACAAACAAATGCATCGTGCAAAGCAAGATAATTATAGCTCGTAACAGAAGACAGCATATATAGATAAAATTCTAGTGGAAGGCTAGTTGACCTCTTTTGGATGAGCAATGATAGATTGTTGTGGCTGTTTTGATGTAGAGGAACGCAAGTCCCAAACCATCAACTTATGGTCATCTCCAACTGACCCAAATATATTTCCATCCTTTAAATGCCAAGCCACATCTTCAACTAAATCCTCGTGAGCCTGCACAACATTAACATACTCAGGAAAAAAGCTGCAAACTACCTAGTTTTTATATAAAAGGGACACAAAACACGGGAGAAGTAATAGTTTATAACTTACTAACAATTCATTTTGCAATTTCATATGCAGAATAACATGTTTTGCTAAAATTTATTGACATGCAAATATTGACAGCACAAAGTTGGCTCTTACTGGACTTCCAACAAAAAAGGGTTTGTTCTTCCTGTTCCATAGAACTATTTATCGTCAATACACTATTCTTTCGTTGGTTCCACAATAGGTGACTAACTGAGGGAAATATAAACAACTACTTGCACTGCCATAATGGTATCTCGAACTGCTTCTTCTACACATGAAAGGCGTATATAACAAAAACGTGTGTAACCATTAGGTTCATTACTTCGTTATTAATAACAGGATACAATTTGGCCAAGATCATGTTATAATGGGCCCTTTACTGGGGCTTCCTAAAGTTTTATTTTTGGAAATCATGTAAACTTGAGTTGGCAATTCCTTGTGATGCAGCCATATTGCTCGATTTAGGAGTACATGGTAATGAGTCAGAAGTAACCAAAACTATGACCCATTTACTAACCTCTAGACTTTTGACTCAATTAGTTTGATTTGAATCAATTAAGGCTTCTTACATTACAGAATTTGGGTTACACGAATCAAATGAGAAACTGAAATCAACTCCATTAAGCATTCTGCATGCACCAATTTACCCCTAAAGTGCCATCAAATACATTAAACAAATTTTTTTAAAAATTAGGTAGCAAAATCGAAACATCTAAATATTGTAGTGAATGTTTTCACCTGAAAAAGAAAAATTTACAGGATGAACTTTGAAAGGAACTTCTCAGAAGCATTACCTCAAACACATTCTTGGCATCAAGAATCGCCCCGCCGGTCGCACCGCCCCCCAAATCCCACAAGCAGATCTTGGAATCGTAGGACCCGCTCAACAGATACCCCTCCCTGAACGGGCTCCAGGAGAGCCCGTACCCCTCGGTCTCGTGCCCCTTGAGCACAGCGTCGGGGCCGCCGCCGCCGCCGCAGCCGAGGTCGAACACGCGCACCTCGGGCCCGCACGTCTTCGTGGCGACCACCGCGGGGTTCTGCGGCATGTAGCGCGCGCGGTTCACCTCCCCCTGGTGCGGCACGGATTGCGCGATCGTGACCGTTGGGATTAGGGTTTCGTCGTGGGGAGGGGCGAGGGGGAGCTGGACCTCCGCGACCATGAGGGAGTTGGGGTCCTCGTCGGAGGTGTGGGTGCCGAGGAGGAGGCGGCGGCGGAGGGGGCCTCCGGCGCCGCCGCCCCCGCCGCCGCCGGAGGAGGAGGAGGAGGAGGAGGAGGGGAGCCACTGGACGGTGAGAGAAGGCCACTCGAGGGCGTGGGAGACGACGAGGTCGTAGAGGAAGGGGGCGTTCTTCTTCCACACGAGGAACTCCTCCGCCGCCGTCGCCGCGGAGCCTAGGGTTCCGGCACCTTCCTCCGCCGCTTCCGCTGCCATTTTTTCTAGCTTGGGTTGAGCTCCGAGGGTCCTCCCTCTCCCGCCAAAATGCTCGGCATATATATATCGCTGGTGTAGCGAGGTGGGGAGAAATTCCTGCGTGAACCATGCCTACCACGTCATCTGTGGACCAAACTGTGCTCCCCAAAGGGTGTAAAAGTTCTAAAATACGATTATAACAGCATATTATGCATATCTCCCGTCAATCACATTACTTTCCAAAATTTAGCCATTCGATTATAATTTTTTCTGTAATTCTTTTTCAAAATAAAAAATTTGAATTGCTTGTGACATAATAATATAGTATCACTGCTATATAGAAAACCACCATAGAGGAAGGTGTGTATATTTTCTTCTATGCATCGACTAATCTGCTGCTCAATCACTACGCGGGATAGATGTCCCGCTACATTCTATAATATTTTCATTACTTTATTAACATTTTTTTAAAACTATCCGACTTGAGTTGAACAAAAATAATTATAGCATATTAAACAAAAAAAATGAAGAATCATCAAATATTACAAGACAATGATCCGATATAAGGCCCTTGATAAGAGAGTGTAAGATTTATATTTTACTTTTGGTGTCCATTTAGTATTGCTCTTTTTAATCAATGTTTTATAAATTATAATTTTTGGAGCGAATTGATATTTTCTGAGGTAAATGTGATTTTATCAGGGTACGTAGTTACATTGTTGTACCATCTCTTTCGTATCTGTATAAGAGTTGGCAATTCTAAAATTTTACTTTTTGTTCGAGAATAGACGATACGTTAGGACGCAGGAATCAAATCTCCAATCTCTCAAATAAGAGGAAGGGAACATAGTAATAAATTAACTACTTATATGAAGGAATTGAACAAAAAGTAAAAAATTTTAATTCGAACATCTATGAAATATAAGAAAAACCAAAGTGGTGTGAACACCACCCTCTATGGTCCTTGTTGGTAACTAATGTGTTTCCAAATTTGGAGGTCATAGGTTCAAGGGCTGGTACTTAAGTGGGGGAGAGGAGAACAAAAGGAGAAAGAGGTATTTTAAAATACCTCCATTTTGTTCATTAATATGTAAATATATTTTATCTTTTTAACTTAATTAATTAGAATAGCTCCCCCGTTGATAGTACTGGTAAGGTATGAAACAATATGGATGCTGTGAGAGAAATTTGGAATTCAATTTTTTATTTGTGCATTTCAGAAATAGAACTTGAGGTTTTTGACTTTTTAAATGATATAGCTGGGAAAATAAAAAAATTTCCTAAATTTGCTGCTACTACTCCAATCAAAAGTAAATTGACCAATGTTATTTATACACCTGAAAAGTAGATGCAAATTTTAAGAGCTTTTTTTTTTCATTTTATGTACTAATTATTTCATTATTAATATATAATGATTTTTGTATTTGTTAATGTACAAATATATTTTGTTTTTAACTTAAAGGTTATAATAAAATTGGGAAAACTTCAAAAAAACCCCTGTGGTTTCGCACTTTCTCACCTTAGTACCCTGTGGTTTAAAGTGTATTAATTTGCCCTCTTGTGGTTTTATTTTTATCTTTTCAGCAGCTTTTTTCTTAATATTTCGTTATATTATATACAAAAAACTTTAGATACCTATCTAGATTTATCGAATATTTACTTTAGTACTTTAATTTTAACTTTGCCACTGATTTAAGAAAAAATAATAATAAAATTGATAATAAAAAGAGAAAAACGAAATCACAGGAGGGTAAATTGATACACGTTAAACCACAGGGTACTAAAATAAGAAAGTGCGAAACCACAGGTGAGTTTTTGAAGTTATCCCTAAAATTTACCCTCTAAAGTATGAAAAATAATCGTATTTAACGACATGCATGAGATGCTATCAGAGAATTCCGGGATTCAATTCCCATTTGTGTGTTTTAAAAAGGGAACTCAAAGAGGCTTTTGGCTTCTGGAACAATATATAAGTAGGTACTTAGGGCATTTCGTTAGATATAATTGCAAACCATTATATATATAAAATGATAAAATTTAAAAATATAGTAGTTGCAACTACATACATCCCATTTAATTGGATGTAGTAAAAGGCACTGCAATTAGAAATAATTTGTTTGGTTGCATATAGTTGAAAATTATTTTTTTAAATTTTATCATTTTATATATATAATGGTGAGATTATTTTCAATGTCAAAAATTTATTTTTTGTTTAAAAAATAAATAAGGAGGTAAGCTTATTTTTTCTTTAAAGTTACTTTCTCCAACTATTGCTGTGACGCCCCAACTTTTCATGGGGTCATCCATCCTAAGACTACTTCCGTCATAACACGCTTAACTTTTTTAACCTCTTGGGTTTAACCACCACCTAAAATGTTTAAATTAGGTTAAGAGTTTAGACCTATTATATCTTATATATAGAATTATTTGGGGTCTCACATTCTCCCGCCGTTAAGCCTTGACGTTCTCGTCAAGCTCAGATGCACAAGTATCAGGCGATATATATAGGACTCGTCTTACTAGCCTAAATCTTTCTTATATTGAGATGCGCTCCATCT
Source organism: Ananas comosus (assembly GCF_001540865.1). NCBI lineage: Eukaryota > Viridiplantae > Streptophyta > Magnoliopsida > Poales > Bromeliaceae > Ananas > Ananas comosus. The sequence goes on along the minus strand of NC_033642.1, from coordinate 7,720,046 downwards.
ACAACAGTCAACAGTATGAGAGTCTCGTTCTCTCTACTATATAATCCTGACTCAGCCGAGACTCATCTCACATACAGTCAACAGTATGAGAGTCTCGTTCTCTCTACTATATAATCCTGACTCAGCCGAGACTCATCTTATATTTCGAGCTGATAATTGACTCTGATATCAACTGTGACGCCCCAACTTCGCAGAGGGTCACCTATCCTATAACTACTCCCGTTCTAGCACGCTTAACTCTCTTAACCTCTTAAGCCTAACCACCGTCCAAAATGCTTAAGCCAAGTTAAGAGTTTAGCCCTATTATATCTTATATATATGATTACCTGGGCTCTTACAGCTAGGGATGTCAATGGGTATGGATACCCGAAATTTTATCCGAACCCGAACCCGAATGAAACGGATATATCCGATGGATATGGATATGGATTTGGATATGGATATAAAAAATAAAAACCCGACGGATATGGATTCGGATATGGATTTTGATTGTACCCGACCCGAACCCGAACCCGACCCGAACCCGAATTTATTTTGTATTATATATAATATGTATATAAAAATTTGATGTTATATTTGAATTTGTATTTTAAAATTTTAAATTTAATATAATATATTTTGAAATATTGAAAAAAGAAATAATTGTTTCGGGTTCAAATTTTCGGGTTCGGGTTCGGGTTCGGGTTTCGGATTTTTGGTCGGGTTCGGGTTTGGATATGGATTTTTAAAATCCGTCGGGTTCGGGTTCGGGTTCGGGTCTCGGGTTTGGAGTCGGGTTCGGGTTCGGGTTTTTAAAAATCCGCCCCGAATCCGACCCGTTGACATCTCTACTTACAGCTGCAGTTGAAACTGTGGTCAATTTGGGCGTAGTTTTAACTGCTGCAATTGAATCTCCTCTTGCAGTTCCTACTGCAGCAATTGGAGTTAAATATATCTAACCAAACACCAAAGTTATATTTTCATACAGTTACAATTGCCGTGCAGTTGTAACTACATGCAACCAAATGGCCCCTTAGAGAGACTTAGTGGGTGTTTGGCCTAACTTTTAAAAAGTAATTTTCAGGCTAAAAGTAATTTTTCTGTCAATAGAACGTTTGATGATCTCTACTTCGGAAACTAATTTTGATTTTTAGAATCAATTATCTAATTTTAGAGAACCAAAATCAGAGACGGTTAAAATCTATTTCTCCACATCTAATTTTAATTTTGATTTTAAACTCAAACTTCTTTTCTAGAATTCTGGGGCAAGAGTCATTGATCAAAAACAATTGGTCCCGTGCAGGAACTGAGCCACTAAAACGGTCCCTACAAAAGCCATGGCCTCCCCTAAACTTTTAAAAATTATATAAAAATCCTTTATAGTAGAAGATAAAGTATTATAAATTTTAATTTTAGGGGACCAAATTAACTTTTTTTAATAAAACTTATGTACCAATTTCTTTTCGAGAAATATCGATCCTTTCCCTTCAGCTATTACAGTTGAATTTCACTTGACTTCCATTGCGTGTTCTCGAAGTAGCTTGCTTTTTTTTGAACACATTATCATTACTATTACGAACAATAGGTAATCAATAAATCTAACAAATTTTACTATTCGATGTCAAATTTTTGTGCGTCAAATTTAAATCTTTTCCACCACCTTTCGAACCTAAATTTCTGGCCTCGTTCCTGGTCCCTGTGACTGCACCTTTTTTGCTCCTTTATGCTAACTTGGATCAAAACATAAAGGTGGGAAAGAGAAAAAGCAACATAGCTTTTTTTTTCCTGTTTTATGATGAAAGGGGTTATTATGCTGTCCCCAACACGCCGACCATGAAAAGATGAGAAGCACAGCAGCTTTTCTTTCCAAATGCGCCTGCTTATTTCTCAACCACCATACACCATGTTCTTTTGTTTTCTTTTTTCTTTTTTTTTTTTCCTTTTTTTTGGCGGGTATTATTTGCCATATAAATTATCCATATATGCGTTCATTTTCAGTTGCAGTTGAAGCTAGAGTTAAATTTGAGCCAATCACGCTAAACAGTGGTAGTGGTGGTACAAAAAAAACTATTTATTTTATTTAGAATAAATTTCAAATATCATTTCTATAGTTTCACATTTTTCACTTCAATATTCTATAATTTAAAGGGTATCAATCTAGTAATATTCCGTAGTTTTTTTTTTTCTTTTCGTTAGCTCCTCATATGCAAAAAACTTCAGATACTTCACCTATGTTTATCGAATATTCACTTTAGTACTTTTTAATTTTAACTTTGTTACTGATTTAACGGAAAAAAATTAATGAAAGGGATAATAAAAAGAGAAAAATAAAATTGCGGGTACTAAATTGATACACTTTAAATCACAAAGCACTAAAATAAAAAAGTATTAAACCATGTGGATGGTATTAGAAGTTTTTTCTTTTATTATTTATGAACTAAGCATTAAAAATAAAAAGAGACACGTGTTGATCATTTGTTCGTCGCCGATGCCGTTTGCTGCGGTGCTGGAACTTGCCCATCCAACACCACCCCCGTGGATGTTTGCGCTTGTCGGATCCGCGCTTGTCGGATCCGCAGGCCCGACAAAGCCCCAGGCAGTTTTCACAGCGCACAAACTTTTCGCCATGAACTTTTATCAAAGCCTTTTTGGTCCAAATTTTATAACATGTTTTAAAAATATTTTATATTTTTATGTTTAAAATATAAAATTTGTTATGAATGTATCAAATAATTGGGAATTTGGAAGGTTATTAGAAACCAATATATTTTTATTACTAATGATATAATATTCTTACTGCTTAAAAATTATCACTTCACGACTTGAGTTGAATAGTAAAAATTTAAATATTTGTCGTAAATAATATGGAGAAATTTAAATATTTGTTATAAATAATATGAAGAATTATTAGAATATTACCAATGTTTGAATGAACAGCCCATATAATTATTGTCATCTCTCAATGCCAAAAAAAAAGGAAATGCAAAAAAAATATTTTTACTGTCAACTTTTTTTTTTGACAAAGGACTTGGTGGTTGGTACCCGAGATCTCAAGTTCGAATCCTAATTGATTCACATTTTCAGCTAAGTTTATTTTCTAAATGAAATAAACGAAGCGGATAGCGTGCTACTTATTTCTCAAAAAAAAAAAAAAAAAACCTTTTTTTTTGGCAATGCTATGTTGAATCAAACAAAAATATATATAATAATAATTACTGTATTTAAAAATATATGCATTTTGAACTATACGTATTTACAATTACATTTGACCAAATAGCCCCAAACTAAAAATAGGTTATTTGGAATGAAGTATCGAATTGACGCAGGCTTAAACTTCGTTGCGAGGAAAGAAACACAAAGACAAAAAAGAGAGAGATACACAAAGAATCAATCCTTCGACTAGAGGAAAATATTATTAATCAACTCTAATAACTAATGATTAATATTAATCGAACTCCATATATATAGAGAGAGAGAGTTGAGCTGGAATACTATCGGTAGTATTTGGCCTCTTTTACTATTAAATTTTAACATTTAGATGAAAAATTGTAGGATTAGAATGATATTAGTCTCTTAGGGTTAAGCGGTTCCTACTGGATTATAATATTTAACCCAATGATTAGAACTAATCAAAAATATTAATTTAAAAACTAAAAACTTAACAACAAAAAAGAATAAATAATATTAATAATATTCTAGTCTAACTTGCTCTCTCTATATATAGTCACACTTTTTTAGAAACGATAAGGCTAAATTTGCGGCACCACGAATACGAAGCCAAGTACATAAAAAAAAAAAAAAATTTAATTATTCTTATATTTTTATAATGTAGAAAGAACGACTGTTTTGTAAGCTTTTGTCGATCGATAGCATAATCATCATGCATGCCAACAAATTTTCTCTCTCTACCACTCCTACATCTCTACAAAGCCAAGTGAAATACTCCCCCCCCAAAAAAAAGAGTGAGGAGGAGATGATACTTATTAATGCATGAATGGAGGAAGGGAAGCGAGGGCCGAGGATAGAAGAAGAGATGGTGGAAGCCGCGTTAGCTGCCGCGGGCGCGGCACTGTTCGTCTCCGGCATGAAGCATCTCCTCCCCTTCCTCCCGTGTTCGTGCGCTCTCTCCGCAGCGCTAGTGATGGCCCCCTCCCCCTTCCTTTTCCTGCTGCTCAACGTCGTCGTCGCCTCCATCGTCGTCGTCTCGCTGCGACCTGCGCGCTCCCTCGGCGTCGAGAGAAAGAAGGCGACGTCGAAGATTGACGGAGAGAAAGAGAAATTCGAGGAGAGATCAGCGACGGCGGCGGAGACAGAGGCAGAGGCGGAGGCGGAGGCGGAGGCGGATGAGGAGGGAGGGGTCGAGGCGGAGGAGCTGAACAGAAGGGCGGAGGCGTTCATCGCGGCGTTCCGGCGGCAGCTCTCCGCGGATTCCTTCTCCTCCGGCGCGGCCGCCGGAGCTAATGCTCAATGAGGTTTTTTTTTTTTCCCTTTTTTTCTTTTTTTTTCTTTTTTTTGGGGTGTGTGTGTGTGTGAGTGAGGAGAAAGTATTGCATGGGCGAGCGCTGCATTTTTAAAATTCTATCGTAAAAGCGTTATCGCACTCAGAATTTAATTTATTGAGTAGATGCGTTATGTGATATCCGAGATATTTAAAAAGGGAGTTGGATCAGAATGCTTCTTAACAATTTTCTATTTTAGGTGCGTTTATTTTGTAGCCGACTGTCACCGATAAATATTTTTTTACTGACTTCTTCCTTGCAATTACTTAAAACTCAGAAAATAAATTTTATCTGAGGATTTGCTGGAATATTCTAAAAGTATCTCCGGATTTCAAAACCGAACGATCAAAAGTCTTTTAAAATTTTTAGGAGGGAGTTTAATCACTTGTGTTGGTTTAAATGGGTCAGCATCCTGTCATGTGGCGGAAGGTCGTGTGTTGGCCGAGTCATGTTCGAAATAGCGTGAGGCTAGGTGGGCCGAGTCATGTTCGAAGTGGCGTGAGGTTAGATGTGCCGAGTCATAATCGAGACCCATGGGCGCTGTATCTGTACGTTTTAAGTGAATTAGTTGCGTATTTCTAATAACTCGAGTTTTGGAGATTAATGATTAGCGCCAATGATCCGACAACTTGGACACTAGTAACCTCTCTCGTTGCTTAATAGTTTTGTGCCACTTGGCATCTCACTATTTGTAGTTCAGATGGCAAGCGGCCTATATCTATAGTTGTGATTTTCATCCCCATTTCTAAAAAAATCGGTTGTAATCTCTATTCTCAAATACAATATACAACACTTGTCAAACATTGTACTTAATTTTAGACGAGTAGATCTGGACTTTTTAAGTAGAGAGGTAGACTTGCTCACTTCGCAAACGAAGAAAAACACCGCATGAGCTAAACAATTATTTTTGTTTAAGTCCTTGACATGACGCTAGTAAATATGAACTTTACATAGGAACTAAATTTCACACATTGTAACTTTATAGGAACTAAATTTCACATATTGTAACTTTATACGAACTTTATAGAAATTTTGAAGAGGAGCCAGTGGGCCACTTATTCACACTGTGTTTTTATTAGATTTCTTGTGGTGATGGCCATGGAGGGTGTGGAGGGTGTCCAGTCTAGGAATTTGAAAAATAATGTAAATTTGGTTTGAGATAGGTGGATGATAAGGAGCGGATAGTAGATACTGCGAAATAATTTGACTAGACTAAAACGGTGTGATTTTTAGGAAAGCTCAGCCGGACCCCTGCTAGCAGTCTACAAAATCAAGCAGTTAATAAAACTGTGGAGACAAATTTTCTTAGCACAACAGCACCAGCAGTCTACAAAATTAATTTTTTAATTTTATTTTTTAATTTATTTTTTATATATTTATATTTATATTTAAATTTTTTCGTCTTGCTTGAGGCTTTTTTTTGCTTCACCCTTATAGCCTAGTTTATTTTTCTAATGAATAAAACGGATAGTGTACTAACTTTTCCTCAAAAAAAACAATCACAATTTTTAGTATTATTTACTTATTGTTCAAAGGATTTCAAAATTAAAAATTTTCAACGAAGTGTATTTAGGAACACTTAATCATCGAATCAAATTTCTCTTTTTGTTTGAATTGGGTTGAGACATCCTACTAGTCCCACATCGAATGGGAATAAAATTATCATTGAATATATAATGAGACTTAATATTAGTATTTTTGACTGGTGAGAGCCCGGATCGTTATATGGGTCGAGATTATTCTTAATTTAATGATATTATGTTTTTGTGCTCTTTTCCATCATACCTCGCTATTTTAGTTAAATTTAATTTATTGATAAATTTTTACAACAATAATGTAACTGTCTCAATAATCTTATATCAGATAAGAAAATAATTATAATTGTAGATATAAGAATAAGATATTCTAATATTAATAATTGGACTTTAAGTATTTTTTCGATATGATCATATTGTTATATTGAGAATGAGAGCCAAATATCAGTCGGAACCCCTCTAACAAGTAGGGATGCAAACGGATCCGGGTTGGTGGAGCTGCCGCCCCGATCCGCCCCGACGGGGACAGTAAATGGGAGAAAATAAACGAATTCGGGACAGGAAACGGGGTGAATTTTACGATCCGAAACAGATTCGGATAGGAAACGGGAGAAATTTTGACTCGCCCCGCCATGATCCGCCTCGAATCCACCCTGAATCCACTCCAAAAATTATTTATATTTTTAAAAATATTCCTAAAAAATAATGTATTTACAAAAAGTTAAAAATACAAATAAGTTAGCGCTCTCATTTCTAATATATTTCAAATTTTTGAATTTTGTTTTGAATTGTGATTTATATTTTTTATTTTTATAATTGATATTGTTAAATTATATATATAATATTATTAAAAATTATTATTTTATATTTTACAAAATATTAATAATATTATAATTTTATAAAAAATATTAGTTGGCAGGATAGATTCAGGGCGCCGACGGATGGCAGGTTACAAGGCGGGACGGATTATGGGATGCATTTTTTAACCCGTCACGAATTCGGGGCGGGACGCGGGGCAGAATTTCACTAGTCGGGCCGGGAGGCGGGGCATCCACCCCGTTTGCATCCCTACTAACAAGGGAGTCGCGTCTCCCACATAAGATGAAAAAAAAGAGTTAATTGATAATATAAAAATCAAAGATCTTAATATTAGTAATTGAGTTTAAACATTTCAGGTCGGTAGTTTTAACCCAATAAGTTGTTATTATTAGTGGGGAGAATCGTTACAAATAAAATTAAAAATTTTAAAAGTGTCCACAAACGTATGCACATTCGCACAAATTCTATGCTTGATTCAAATTTCATCAAAAAGTACACTAACACTAAAAGGCTCCGTGTTTGTTTCTACAAAAGATACTATGTTGTGTAGATTGGAAATGTTTGATTACGATATGATTGCTATGATCCTTCGCTGAAAATGAAGAAGTATGTTTTTATATATTCTTCGTTCATTTTTTATAAAAAAAAAATTGGTAGAAATATAAAATAACTAAGCTTTAAATTTTGGACTATCGGATTTGTTAGATACGATTAATTTCAACTTCCTCTTTTCTATATTTTTGGTTTTCCGGGTTTCAAACATATATAACTTATTCGAACTATAAACCATTTTGAATTTACTATTCGGCCTTTCAAAATTTTAATATTATTATCCAACCTCTCAATTTGTTTGATTTGAGTCAATCAATAATATTTTAATTTTAAAATTTAAACTAATTTCTTATTTTAAATAAATTTATAAATATAAGAATTGCGTAAAAATATTAGGTCTTTACATATAAATAAGTATTCAAATTTTAAAATTAAGTTGTTGTCTGACTCAAATTATATAATTATAAGGTTGGATAATGAATCAAAATTTTGAACGGTCAGATAGTCTAATTAAAATGGCTCATTGTATTGCTTTTACTTTTGTTTGGCTCTTGGCTTTTATTTGTGCCTTCCACTTTTGTTTTCTAATATTTTATAACAATTTCATGAACCCTAAATTTCAAATATTAAAAAGAAAGCCTTTTTTCATAAAGAAATTATTGATTTTATGATTTTGCTAAAAAATCGGCATCGCTTGTGTTGCCGCTGTCCACCTCCCAAACTATCTTACCTACACCGCCAGAAGCAGCGTGGAGGAGGCGATGGCAGCGCCCCCGTTGGAACGGTGAAGCGGGAGGAGGAAGACGGGGAGGAAAGAGAGACAAAGAGGTACTCTAGTCCATTTATGCTACTTATAAAAAGTAGGAGTTTTAAAATTTTTTTCTTTTTCAAAATGCAGGTCCTATAATTCCAGTCACATACTGTCAATATTATTTATTCAACTTAATAAAATAAATCATAGTCGTGTAATTTTTATTTTATTTTTAAATTATTATAAAATATATTAATTCTTAGTCATTGGATCTAATCTAACAGCTGGCGAATTAAGTATTATCATATTTTTTATCTAAATTGCCTCTAATATTGCGTACCAAATTTCACTCGCTCACATAATATCATATTTCATCACAAATGAGATCCGTAATCTAAGAATTTCTTAAATATTTTCTTTCTCACACGTAATACCCAACACCTTTATCCAATCACACGTAATACCATCCACATATATAATATTTAATAAAAAAGAATGAATATATAAAAATTATCTTAATTTTATCTACTAATATTTAAAATATGAGATATTTTTTAATAAAATATAACATATGTATTTACAATTTAAAATTTTAAATTTGTAAATAAATGTGATTCACAAATTTATATTGATTTGAGATAATTATTAAAATAGTTTTTGACCAAGGAAAAAATTTAATTAACTTGAAAATATATCAAATTTGAAAAAAAGATGGGAAAATAAATCAATGTCTCTAGGCCTTTTTGCATAAAAAATCCACTTATTTTGGACTTTTGCAAAATCGGGCCATATTTTTCGTTTTTGCAGATTCGGTCCGCTTTTTCAGCAAACTGACCAAAATACCTTTATACATTTTTCTCTTTCCTTTTTCTCTCTCCTCTTTTTTTTTCTCGTTCTTTTCTTTCTTTTCCATGGACGCCGCCCGCGCCGTGCTGAAGTGGAGCGACCCGGAGTGGCGCCCGGCCGACGCCGTCGACGCGTCCGGCGTCGGCCTGCTGCACTCGGCCATCGCGCAGGGCCGGCCGGACCTCGTCCAGCTGCTGCTGGAGTTCGGCGCCGACGTCGACCTCCGAGACCACCCGGGATTCGCCGTGCTCGAGTCCGAGGAGGTCAAGCGCGTCGGACTCCGAGCCCGACCGCTCGACCCCGACGCCCCGCTCAAGCCGGGGAAGCTCTACTTCCTCGTCGACCTCCCCCGCGCCGACCCCGAGCCCGACTACCGCCGCGCCGGCGCTGGCGCCGCGCGTTCCTACTAGGCGCCGGCGCCGCGCGTTCCTACGCGTTCCTACTAGTTGCCCGGTGACGACGACGACAACGAGGCCCCCCCGGCCCCGAGCCGCCGCACCTTGAAGCCCCATCGCCCATCGTCTCCGCTGCGCCTCGTGGCCTCCCGATCCGTCTCCCCCTACGTCCCCCGCCGCCGATCCGACGCCTCCGTCGAAGAAGAAGAAGAAGAAGAAGAGAAAGAGGAAAAAAAAAAAGCTAATGGTGCAATCTAGAAGAAGAAGAAGAAAAAGAAGAGAAAGAGGGAAAAAAAAATAGTGTAAAATTTTTTTAAATGATGCAATCTGGCCCTAATGGTGCAATCTGGACCATTACACCATTACACTATTTTACACCATTACACCATTACACCATTATAATGTTGCACCATTACACCATTACACCATTTGCACTATTACACCATTACACCATTACACTATTTTGCACCATTACACCATTACACGATTACAATTTTGCACCATTACACTATTATTCCATTTTGCACCATTACACCATTTTCCACCCCTTTTTTTAACACTTCTTCTCCTTCTTCTTCCTCTGCTGCTTCTCTCTCTGCCTCTCTCTCTCTTTTTTTTTTCTTTTAACTCCTTTGCTGCTTCTTCTTCCTCTGCTGCTTCTCTCTCTGCCTCCGCCCTCGCCGCCGCCCCTCCTCCAGCCGTGCTGGCCCGCCCCGGGCGCGTGGAGCTTCCTTAGCTCCTCCGAGCTCCGCGCCCATGGCGTCGTCGACGGTGGAGACGAGCGACAGGGTGAAGCTCCACGCGCGGGTCTTCAAGCCCGCGGATCCCGTGCCGCCGGCCAGCCCGCCCCGGGCCTTCGCCCTCGTCCCCGCCCCTCCCCCCGCGGTGTCGCCGCCGCCGCGTCCACCGGCCCTCGCCGGACGCATCGACGGCGTCGGCCGGGCGCCACTCCGAGTCGCTCCGCTCCAGCACGACGCGGGCGGTGTCCATGGAGCCCTCGGCGACGAGGCGGCGAGCACGGGCGAGCACGGCCGGGGACGACGACGTCTCTGGGAAAAGAAAGAAAAAAGGAACGAGAAAAAAAAACGAAAAAAGAGAAGAGAGAAAAAAGGGTGAGCGGCGACGAGATCGAAGAAAGGAGAGAGAAAAAAAAGAGGAAAGAGAAAAATATATAAGGGTATTTTGGTCAGTTTGCTGAAAAAGCGGACCGAATCTGCAAAAACGAAAAAGATTGCCCGGTTTTACAAAAACCCAAAATAAGTGGATTTTTTATGCAAAAAGGCCATGTCTCTAATAACTATTGATATTCAAATTATGGATTCAAAATTAAATTCATATTTTAAATTTTATTTATAAATTTAAATCTAAATTCATTAATTTAAAATTTAGAATTACTTCAAATTTTTAAAATTTGGATACACATTAAAAAAATTAGAACTAGAAAAAAATTAATTGATAAATAGACTTATACCACTAATAATCATTTAAATTTAAAATATAAATATAAATTTAATTTAATTAAATGTGACATACATCGCATGTGCACTATACTTGATTTCTAAAAATATTGAACTGAAATTGCAAAATCTAAAATAATAATTTTTTTTTGCAAAATCATTAAATCAGTAGATTTTATGCTAAAACGTCTAACTTTTTTTGGGAAAACTTCAAAAACCACTCCTGTGGTTCGTAATTTTTTATTTTAGTACTATGTGATTTAAAATGTATTAATTTAGTACCCTATGATTTTATTTTTTCTTTTTATTATTCCTTCTACTAATTTTTTTTTGTAAAATCACTAATAAAGATAAAACTAAAAGGCACTAAAGTGAATATTTGATAAACCTAGATGGATTATCTAAAATTTTTTTGCATATAATATAACGAAATGTTAATGAAGGACCTGACGAAAAGAAAAAAATAAAATTATAGAATAATAAGTTGATACATTTTAAATCATAAGATATTAAAATAAAAAAATGTGAAACTACGTGATGGTTTTTAAAGTTTACCCTTGTTTTGAAACTTATGTTTTTTGAAGGACGTAACCGCTAAAGTCAATCTTGCATGATTAAATTTACGATAAAATATATTTAATAATTAAAATTACATAAAATAAATTTATAATTTCAAATCTTTACGGAAACAAAAATCCTAATTCCAATCTATCTCTAGCCCAGTAGATTCTCTTTCCAAATATCCATTATCCTTTATATAAATAATATATATATATAATAATATAAATAATAATGTATACGACAATCCTAATCTATTTAGAATTTTAAAAAAAACCTATACATATACGTATATATATTCACATCGACTGTTTTATTTATAGCGTGCTAGTTTTTACTCCTCTTCTCTCTTTATCTCTGCTACTAGTATTCCAAATAATAATAATAATAATAATAATAATAATAATAATAATAATAATAATAATGGCGTCGCAAGATTGCGAGGCGGCGGCGACGGTGTTGAGGGTGGTAATGGCGTCGCAAGATTGCGAGGCAGCAGCGTCGTCGAGGGCGGCAGCGGCGTCGTCGCAAGATTGCGAGGCGGCGGCGTCGTCAAGGGCAGAGAAGGAGGAGCAGAAGAAGGTGAGGGTGGCGGCGTCGTCGAGGGCGAAGAAGAAGGAGCAGAAGACGGTGAGGGTGGCGGCGTCGTCGTCGAGGGCGGAGAAGGAGGAGCAGAAGGAGGAGCGGAGGACTGTGAGGGTGACGAGCAACGACGGGGAGGAGTTCGAGATGGATGAGGCGGTGGCGCGGGGGTCGGTGATGCTGCGGCACATGATGGAGCTCGGCATCGCCTTGGACGGCATCACGCTGCCGATAGTGAGCGGCGAGATCCTCGCGTTGGCGGTCTCGTACCTCAGGGTCCACCGCGACTATGACGACGGCGGCTATGGCTATGGCTAT
>NC_033642.1:7598481-7707390 GCF_001540865.1 Ananas comosus | reverse complement strand
ATTAAATGATAAATTTTACTATTATTTTTAATTTTTCAACACTCTAAAGTGTTAGGATAAATTTTATCAATACTTTTCAGAATATATTTTAGAGACACTTGGTATAAGCGACATCGGTATAAGTGGCGACTCTCGCGACTCCTCATTTGCCAGATTATATTGGAATACTTTTAGGAATCGTTAAATATTAAAAAAAAATTGTTCTTAAATGTTGCTTTTTTTTTTTGTAGTGTATGATATATAATAGATTTTTTTTTAATAAATTATTAAAAATATTAGAATTTGTTAAATAGTTCTATCAACATATTATTTGGCCAGTTAATCATATTTCGTCTTATGAAAGAATAATTAAGAAACGGTCAATAATTCACTATCTTAAATACAATTTTAAAAAAAAAAACCTAAAAGGAAAAATCCTAACAATCTATCCGTAGTAAAATTCTAACAATCAAACAGAAATTTCAATAATCGAAATACAATCCTAACAATTTCACACAGAAAAATCCTCACGTAAACGATTCACCATCTTTCCGTCCAACATGGAGTTAGTTTGCAGAAAGAGAGTTAGTCGGCAGAATAAAATTTTAGAAAGATAATCATTTGTCCAATCAAAAATTTTGCAAGGGTTATTGGAACAATGCTAGCTCCTCCACAACAAAATAAGATAAAACGCTATTTTTCATCTTACTTAACTAAACGTTATTTTTTTTATTCCCAGCAATAACTTAATTTTCATCCAAACACAAAATTAATCTAATCCTCGCTTATACCTCAATTTATACCTATCCCCGGAATACCCACTTTTTGCTTATCTCCGAACCAAACGATACCTCGTAGTACTTGTCCCTTTGATCTTTTACCATGGTTTTATCTCAGCACATTCTTAATTAATTTGTAACTTCTAACAATTTGTAAGTTCACAGCAGAAATGATGATAATAATGATAACAATAATAATTACTGCATGTACAGGCGTCTAACTATATGGAAATCGAGGGACTGCTGCGTCTGACGTGCCAAACCGTGGCTGAGAAGTTGAAAGGCAAAACCACCGAGGAGATCCGGCAGACTTTCTGCATCCAAAACGACTACCCTCCGGAGGAGGAGGAGGAAGTGCGGGAAGAGATTTCATGGGCGCTGGAGGAGAAGAGTCTGGACTAATTAAGCTTTTTACTTATTTTTTTTCTTATCCTTTTTTTTTCTGAACTTACTGGAGGTTTCTTTTTATTTTTTTTTATTTTTATTTTTTAGCAAATTAGTGATAAATTCAATTCCTATCCCCCCCANACATATACGTATATATATTCCCATCGACTGTTTTATTAATTTATAGCGTGCTAGTTTTTACTCCTCTTCTCTCTTTATCTCTGCTACTAGTATTCGAAATAATAATAATAATAATAATGGCGTCGCAAGATTGCGAGAGGGCGGTAATGGCGTCGCAAGATTGCGAGGCAGCAGCGTCGTCGAGGGCGGCAGCGGAGGAGCAGAAGACGGTGAGGGTGGCGGCGTCGTCGAGGGCGAAGAAGAAGGAGCAGAAGACGGTGAGGGTGGCGGCGTCGTCGTCGAGGGCGGAGAAGGAGGAGCAGAAGGAGGAGCGGAGGACTGTGAGGGTGACGAGCAACGACGGGGAGGAGTTCGAGATGGATGAGGCGGTGGCGCGGGGGTCGGTAATGCTGCGGCATATGATGGAGCTCGGCATCGCCTTGGACGGCGTCACGCTGCCGATAGTGAGCGGCGAGATCCTCGCGTTGGCGGTCTCGTACCTCAGGTTCCACCGCGACTATGACGACGGCGGCTCTGGCTATGGCTATGGCTATAGCTATGGCTATCACAGCGAAAGTGAAGACACAGCACTCACGAATTTCGATAGAGACCTCGTCAAGCAACTCGACCAAGCCACCCTCCTCGATCTCCTCGCTGTACGTGAGCAACCCTCCTCCCCCACTCCTTATTTCCAGTTTGATGATCTTTATCATCTTCTCTTTTTATTTAAAGAAATCTGGCAACTAATGAGATTTGATTTACAAAGTCAAAATCTAGTCCTTCAACAATCACCATTAAAAAAATTTCAATATAAGGACGCTTTTTAAACGACGTTAAAATAAATGTGTCCATAAAATATAGTAAATACCAACGCTTCAAAAAGTGTCATCAGATGAATCTTTTATTGTATCAAACCAATTTATTAAATGATAAATTTTACTATTATTTTTAATTTTTCAACACTCTAAAGTGTTAGGATAAATTTTATCAATACTTTTCAGAATATATTTTAGAGACACTTGGTATAAGCGACATCGGTATAAGTGGCGACTCTCGCGACTCCTCATTTGCCAGATTATATTGGAATACTTTTAGGAATCGTTAAATATTAAAAAAAAATTGTTCTTAAATGTTGCTTTTTTTTTTTGTAGTGTATGATATATAATAGATTTTTTTTTAATAAATTATTAAAAATATTAGAATTTGTTAAATAGTTCTATCAACATATTATTTGGCCAGTTAATCATATTTCGTCTTATGAAAGAATAATTAAGAAACGGTCAATAATTCACTATCTTAAATACAATTTTAAAAAAAAAAACCTAAAAGGAAAAGGAAACAGACTCTTTACTATATAGAATTCTAACAACAATATAAAAATCCCAACAAATAACATATAATTTAACAACCCAAAAAAAAAAAAAAAAAAATTTTGCAAGGGTTATTGGAACAATGCTAGCTCCTCCACAACAAAATAAGATAAAACGCTATTTTTCATCTTACTTATCTAAACGTTATTTTTTTTATTTATTATTACTTAAGTCCCTAATAAGCGTGTTTATTATGTCAAGTTTAATTCTCTCAGGCTTCGTTTAGTTCGGATATAAGCAAGAATTACTTATTCTAGGGATATGTACAAATTCAGATATAAACAAAAACTAGACTACTTTTGCGTTTGCATGAAAATTGATTGTTTTCGGAAATAAAAAAAATAACGTTTAGATAGATAAGATGAACTGTTCCAACTAAAGGTGGAACAGCTGAACTGTTCCCACCCTTAGCGGGTAATTTAGATAACCCGCTAAGCTGTTCCCACCCTTAGTATTGATGTTTGGGTACAAGAAGGAGATAAGGGCTTTATCCCTCTCGCACCCAATCCAAACATCACCTCAGTATCTTCTCATATATCTGTGCTCTTTTCAATATTGCATACTCTAACACCCCAAATAGTCTCGCACTAGATGATATAGAAAAGTCAGAGAGTCTTATCCGTGACAAATATGATAGAACTAATAATTAGACTTCAGCATTTCAGACCTGTGGTTGACCAATAATGCAATTAATCCATATTATTATTATTATTATTATTATTATTATTATTTCTTTAATTGCCCATGACTCTTTTCCAATGTATCCATGCAGCATCTATAAACTATTATGAATCCCCGTGGGATTCAAGCTTTCTCCTTAGTTTAGGAAAAAAGTGGGACCCACCTCTTCTGTAATTGTACAGAATATATTTCTTTAGTGGGCTCCACTAAATAATTATGTTTAGCAGAATAGGAAACATTTGAACGTTAATTAAGGAGCCCATAAATACTGGGTCGTTTCAAATGTTGCTCTAAATAATAATGTTTAATGAAATAAAAAATATTTGGAAGTTAATTGACGAGCCCATAAATGCTATGGTGTTTCTATATATGTAACGTTTCACATAAACACAAATTTTTTTTAAAAAAATATACAATAATACATGTCCAATAATTTAGGTATTTGTTCTTAGGTGTCTTAAAAAATTAAATTTGTATCGTCCGTGTAATTAATGCAAAGTCGGTTATCTCCTCAAGAGACTTCTCGGTTCTTCCCATCCGCCCCNTTGTTTTTATCGAATAGAGATAACATGAGTTTCATGCTTATATATATATATATATATATATATATATATATATATATATATATATATATATATAAACTAGACTGAAATACTATTAATAGCATAATGACTTTGTGCTATTAAGTTTTCTATCATTGGATTAAAAGATGTGCGGTTAGGATGATGTGCGCACCCTAGTGTTGAGTGGGTGATTAGTTGAATAGTATAATCAAACGGAACTTGATAGCACCAAGTACTTCGTGCTATCGATAACATCTTAGCCGGACTCTATATATGTAGAAAGAGAGAGAGAGTTCAGCTATGATGCTGGTAAAAGCACCAAGCACTTGTGCTTGTAAGTTTTTTACCGTTAGATCTACTTCTCGGATCATTTCAACCATTAGAAAATGTAAATTTATTTATTATATATTATTAGAAAATATCTGTCATATTCTAACTCAAATTTAAATAATTAATGCCAACAACAATTATATAGTTTATTTTTTATTTTATAAAATTTATATATAGTATAGATATATAGATATACATTGAATATTTTTCTATATTTCTTAATTCCGATAATAATAAAATATTAGTTGATATAATAGAGATAATAATATATAAATATTTATCTTAAAAGAAAAAAATATTGAATGATAAAAATATTTAATAAAAAAGTAAAATAATAATAATTGGAGAAAAAAGAAGAATTAAAAGTTTATTTTATTACGTTATTTATTTTGTATACGGAAAAAGAAAAAATATTTTGAAATTAAATAAAAAAATATTTTTTTCCACACGTTATCTATTAAGAAAAAATAAATTAAAGTATTAAATAGGAAAATATTTTTTTCTACCTGTTATCTGTCAGAGAAAAAATTAAATTAAAGTTTGTTTATCACGTATCATATTCTTATCTGGGTCGTGCTTTTATATATAGTATAGATATATAGAATTTGGCTGAAATATTATTAGGGTTATTTGCATATACGTCCCTACAAACATAGTGAATTGCGAAAATATTCCTGCAAAACGGAAACTCCATAAGTTGTCCCTACAAAAGTCCTAATTTATGCAGATATGTCCCTCTGATTAACATCTGTTAGAGAACTGTTTATTTTTTAACAGTTTTTTTGTGAAATGACCATTTTGCCCTCACAAATATATCCCTCTAAAAGTATCATCTTCCCCTTCTCTTTCTCTTTCTCTTACTCTTCCTCTTCGGGCCGCCGGAGCGGATGGCGGCGACGGCGCGGGTCCAGCTCGCCGGCGACGAAAAAGAGGGAAAAGAAAGAACGAGAGGAAGAAAAAAAGGGAAGAGAAGAAGGAGAGGAAGAGGGAGAGGAAGAGGGAAGAGAAAGATGAAGAGGGAAAGGGTTCGTCGCCGCGCGCCGCCGCCGCATCTCCTCCCTCGCCGGCGATGAAGAAGAGGGAAGAGGAAGAGGAAGAGGAAAAGAAAGAGAGAGAGGAAGAAGAAGAGGGAGATGGAGAGGGTTCGCCGCCGCCATCGCATCTTCTCCCTCACCGGCGATTAAGAAGAGGGAAGAGGAAGAGGGAGAGGAAGAAGAAGGGAGAAAAGGGAAGAGGGAGAGGAAGAAGGAGGAAAAGAAAGAAAGAGGGTTCACCGTCGTCGCCGCCGTCGCTGCCGCCGCCGCCCTCGCCGGCGACGAAGAAGAGGGAAGAAGAAGAGGAGGAAGAAGAAGAAAGATAGAACCGTAAATTCACGTTATAATTAACCATGGTTAAGTATTTTAACCGTGGTTAACGAAAATTTTCTAACAGTCCTTAACGGCAGGAACATATCTGCATAACTTTAGACTTTTGCAGGGATAACTTATGGAGTTTTCGTTTTGCAGGAATATTTCTGCAATTTACTATGTTTGCAGGGACGTGTATGCAAATAACCCATATTATTAATTGCACAAGTCATTGGTGCTGGATAAAAAAAAATGTGTAGTTAGAATGATGATAGTGGTCCTTTAAGATTGAGTGGGTGCTTAGTTGAATATTATGATCTAATGGCTAGAAATGATGAAAGAGATAAGTCTAACGTTAGAAAATTCAGTAATATCAAGTGCTTAGTATCTCAGCCAGACACTCTCTCTCTATATATTTTTTATTTGTTAGTTTCTCTTTTAACTAATATCTCAGTTTTGTATTCCTAAGTCATCTCCTACTAGTAGGCTAGTAAATGCAAGGGAAAATTAACAAATTCAATAAAAAAAATTTATTAATCTTTTAATAAAACAAAGTTTTAAATTTAACTAATTAAGAACAACAAGATTAAGAAAAAAAAAAGAAATATTACAAGTTAAAGCATAGGGTAAATTACGCTGCTGCCTCCTGAATTCTGAGACGAGTTTTATTTTGGTCTCTGTGATTTTCGGTAAAATTATGTTCAACTATACACTGTTCTGAATTAGTCACCCAATTTTTTTACTTAAGTTTTTATATTAAGTTAATCAAAATATACAAACCTTACTTAACTATGGACTATTTTGATTCAGTTATCCAACTTTTTAAAATTTTAAATTTTACTACTCAGTCTTTCAATTTATTTAATTTGAATCAGTCAACGGTATTTTGATTTCAAATTTTAAATTAATTACTTATTTTGATAAATTTATAGTTGCAACAATTGTATAAAATATACTTATTAAATCTATATAGATAAACGGCACATTCAAATTTTGAAGTCAAATCAAACAAAGTTAAAAATTAGGTAATAAAATCAAAACACTCAAAATGGTCCATAGTTCATATAAGTTATGTACATTCTTACTTTAAAAATTGTATCAAATTTAATGATTCTATTTTAGTTATTAACATTAATTAGCTTATTATATTAGTTTATCTATAAAAATTGAATGCTAAGTTTTATGCCTTTAATATTTTTTTAATTTAATCATATATTTTTAATGTATTTAACTTTTATATATATATATATATATATATATTATTTGATGGTGGATTATTTGCAATCATTCACATCTAAGATGTTTATTTCTCAACAAAAGAATAAAATTAGAGGAAAATATTTCTACCGACATATAAAATTATATGGAATTAGTACTTTAAAAAATTAGTACAAATCAAAATCAAACCAAATTTTTTTTACTTCCGTTCGATTTGATTTTTCACACTAGTTTGGGCTTCAATTTATCTTATAAGCCAAATCAAACCGAAAATTTTGATTTGGTTCGATTTTGATTTTTTTTTCACACTATATCTTGAATTTAGTATTGATTTTTTTTTCAAATTAAATTAGTTTGGTTCAATTTCAAATTATCTTATAAATTAAAATTTTTAATTTGATTCGCTTCGATTCTTCACATTACAGTTAGGATTTGGTTTTGATTTAAACCCAAAGCTAACCCGAATCGTACCCGCTCCCACTTTTTTGGAAAAATTAACTTTTTTGTTTTAGTACATGTGATTTAAATATGGCCAATTTGTATAAAAAATTCACTTATTTTGAGCTTTTGCAAAATCGGGCCTCCTTTTTCGTTTTTACATATTCGGTCCGTTTTTTCAGCAAACTGACCAAAATACCTTTATTGCTTTTTCTCTTTCCTCTTTCTCTCTCTTCTTCGTTTCTCTCGTTTTATTTATTTTCTCGTCGGCAGAGCGGAAGCGGAGTGGAGGCAGAAACGGTCCGTCTCGCCTCTTACCCTCATGCTCTCGCCCTCGCCCTTGCCCTCGTCCATGCACCCCCCACCTTACTCGCCTACGACCTCGCCAAGGCCGTGCCGCGACTTTTTTTTTTTTTTGCTTTTTTCTTTTCTTTTCTTCTCCGACTCCTCTCCACCGTCTCCGACGACGACACCTCTCGCCCTTCCCCGCCCTTCTCATCTCTCCCTCTTTCTCATTTTCTGCCGCTTCCGACGACGATTTATCTTCGCCGGCGCCGACGTCGACACCGTAGAGGTCACTGCGGCGCTACAGTCTCGAAGCGGGGGTCCTTAGCGGCGTCGTCACCAGCGCCGTAGCTATTGGCAGAGAATGTGACAAAAAAAATTATAGAAAAAACAGAAAAAAATAAAGATAAAAAATTATAAAAAAAGAATGATGAAAATGAAATTGCATCGTTAATTACAAAAAAAATTATAAGTTGCACTATTTAAGATGTAAACTGCTGCTTTAAGATAAAAATTATACCTTTGAACGAAAATTATATTATTTTTTATCTTAAACTGCATCTTTTTAAGTGATATTTATACTGTTTCTCCTCTTGTTGCACTATTTCTTCTCTTGTTGCACTATTTCTCCTCTTGTTTACACAGAAATGGTGCAAAAAGAGGAGAAACAGTGCAACAAGAGAAGAAACAGTATAAATATCTCTTAAAAAGGTGCAGTTTCTCCTCTTATTGCATTGTTTTTCCTCTTGTTGCACTATTTCTCCTATTGTTTATACAGAAATGGTGCAACAAGAGAAAAAACAGTGCAACAAGAGAAAAAACAGTAAATATATCTCTTAAAACAGTGTAGTTTCTTCTCTTGTTGCACTATTTCTCCTCTTATTTACACAGAAATGGTGCAACAAGAAAAGAAACAGTATATATATCTCTTAAAACAGTGCAGTTTTTTCTCTTGTTGCACTGTTTTTCCTATTGTTGCATTATTTCTCCTTTTATTTACACAGAAATGGTGCAACAAGAGGAGAAACAGTACAATAAGAGAAGAAACAGTATAAATATCTCTTAAAAGGGTGCAGTTTAAAATAAAAAATAGTGTAACAAGAGGAGAAATGGTGCAACAAGAGGAGAAACAGTGCAACTTTTGTTTAAAGAGTGTAACTTTCATCTTAGTGGATGCAGTTTACATCTTAAGTAGTGCAACTTATAATTTTTTTTACAGTTAACGATACAATTTCATGTTCATCCTTCTTTTTATATAATTTTTTATCTTTATTTTTTTTTNCGTGGACGAGGGCAAGGGCGAGGGCGAGGGCGAGAGAATGAGGGTGAGAGGCGAAACGGACCGTTTCTGCCTCCGCTCTGCCGGCGAGAAAAAAAAAAAGAACGAGAGAAACGAAGAGGAGAGAGAAAGAGGAAAGAGAAAAAGTAAAAAATGTATTTTGGTCAGTTTGCTGAAAAAGCGGACCGAATCTGCAAAAACGAAAAAGGTGGCCC
The DNA here is from genome assembly GCF_001540865.1 of Ananas comosus. Lineage (NCBI taxonomy): Eukaryota > Viridiplantae > Streptophyta > Magnoliopsida > Poales > Bromeliaceae > Ananas > Ananas comosus. The sequence goes on along the minus strand of NC_033642.1, from coordinate 7,698,400 downwards.
GGTTTTGCAAAAGCCCAAAATAAGTGAATTTTTTATGCAAATTGGCCTTTAAATATATACCAATTTAGTATTTCGTGATTTTTTTTAATTATCCACTTCATTATTTTTTTCTTTAAATCAGGGACACAGTTAAAACTAAAAGGTACTAAAGTAAATATTCGATTACTAAGGTGGGTAATTGAAGTTTTTTGTATATAATTTAACAAAATACTAACAGAGTAGCCGACGAAAAGAAAAAAAATCAAATCAAATGATGTCAAATTGATACACTTCAAACTATAAGATATTAAAGTGAGAAAGTGCGAAACCACACAAAGGTGGTATTTGAAGTTTTTTTTTTGGGAAAACTTCAAATACCACTATGTGGTTTCACACTTTCTCACTTTAGTATCTTGTTGTTTAAAGTGTATCAATTTAGTGCAATGTGATTTCATTTTTATTTATTTATTATTGATTTTACTATTTTTTTTCGTTAAATCTGTGACAAAGTTAAAAATAAAAAGTACTAAAGTATATATTCGATAAACCTAGGTGAAGTATCTGAAGTTTTTTGTATATAACTTAACGAAATATTAACGGAGAAGCGGACGAAAAGATAAAAATAAAACCACAGAACACTAACTTGATACACTTTAAATCATAGGTACTAAAGTGAGCAACTGCGAAACCAGGGGGCCCTAATTGAAGTTTACTTTTTTGTTTTTTGTTTTTTGCGCTATCTCGATCAAACGCTAGGGTTTCGTCTAGGGTTTCTCCTCGTCCCCTTCCTCTCTCTCGACTCTTCCTCCTCCTCCTCCTCGTTAATGGCTACTACGGGGGCATCGGATGGGGCGTCGGCGGCGAAGAAGGAGGGGCTGGTGACGCTGATGAGCGGCGACGGGGAGATCTTCGAGGTGGAGGCGGCGGCGGTGGCGGCGCTCTCGGTGACGATCCGCCACGCGATCGAGGAGGGGTTCGGGGATCGGCCCATCCCGCTCCCCATCGTCGGCGCCCGCGCCCTCGCCCTCGCCGTCGAGTACTGCCGCAAACACCACTCCCTCGGCGGCGGCGCCGGCGAGGACTCCGCCGCCTACGACGACGAGCTCAGGGCCTTCGACCATAACCTCGCCAAGGTCGACCGCGACACCCTCTTCGACCTCATCGAAGTGAGTTTTTGGTATATTGTGCCTTTTATTGACCTCTTCTTTGAAGATAGTGTTGAATGCATACGGTGTACCATTCATGGCGGTCGCAGAGTTTGCCGTCGGGGTCTATATGAATCGGCATTTAGGCCATTTTTGTTTTTTTAATTTGATGATATATCGGCGGAAATATTTTTCTTTTGTTGTCGTATTGCACATTGGTTAGTTTCTAAAAACTACAATCCATCATCCACTCCTGCCAAATAAGTCCTTAATTTGTTGGAATATGTTCTATGCCATGTAATAGACTTGTAGATAAAAGTTCATGGATTCTAAACAATTATGTCTTATGAATCAAACTATGTCTCTCTTGTATTAGATAACTAGGTTTTAGATTTACAAAGCTTATGACTTTACGCATAGCGTTTTAGATGTGGTAGATCGCGTCTATCAGTGTGGTATTAAGATATTGATCACCAAATACTGAGTGTGGCGCATGAAATGTTCAGATGCACTGGGTGGAGGCAATAATTTCTCCTTTTTTTTTTTTGGCTGTATTCCGAGTTTTCGCCTCTCTATTTGCACAATCTTTTTCTTCCCAATGTTAACATGTTGTTTCCCTGGAACCCCTATGTCGAGTTTACTGCTCCTTCATATTTTTTTTGATTGCTCAGATAGAAGATCACTTGTTTCCCACTAACACGAGATCTTAATGTAGATGAAATGACCATTTGTTATACAAACTTTGTTGAGGTTAATAATATGAGAGTAGGAATTCTCTTTTAATCGACTAGACTCTGAGACTCTTGTTTTGACATCTTGTTTCCCAGTCCTGTGTATATCATCTATATACTTGAGAATCCAGCTATATAAGCTAAATCCAGAAAAAAGAGTTCCATTGTAAATGTATAATTTCGTGTTTTATCTGATATGCATGAGGATTAAAGGTCGTGATCATTATTGAAGGCTAATTTTGGTCGGTATATACATTAACTAGCCATAATTGATTGACTTTGAGTTGAAGACTAAGATGTAGAGAATATATGAATGGACTAGCTAGATTGCCTTATAAAGATCGTAGCGTATGGGCATCATCGCAAACCTTTACTCTTCACTTTAAAGTTTATGTTATACGGAAAGTATGATGGTTATTGGGATATTTTGTTTGATGACATCTTTAGAGCATTCACTCCCACTTCATGTTGGTTGGTCCAAAGGTGGTGGTACATAGGAATGGAACACAAGTTGGCTATACCGAGTTCTTTTTTGTTTTTATCATGTTTTCATCGCAACGATTCATTGCAGTTTCATTTTATGACAATTTCAGGCTGCTAACTATTTGGAAATAGAGGGTTTGCTAAATCTGATGTGCCGAACTGTCGCCGAAATGATGAAAGGGAAATCTGTAGAAGAACTTCGGAGGACTTTCGACGTCTCGAATGACTACACACCGGAGGAAGAGGAAGAAGTGCGAAGGGAGGTTTCATGGGCCTTGGACTGAGGTTTGGCTAACTGTGATCATTTCTGCACTTGCTAGGTTTTCTTAGTAGCTAACTAAAATGCAAGCCTGCATTCTTGTTCTTGCATTAGTAAACCAAATTGTTAACTCACAGGGTCGATTAATGTCAGCATGTATATTCTCAGACTCCTGAAAATTTAGGAGTCAGAATATCTGCTATTTCTTCAATCTCTCTTTTTTGTCTTCCATTTTGCCAAAGATAATGATCTTTGTAAACAACTACAATATAATTTCACAGCGAATTTATGAGCTGGAATTTCTAATGTAATTGTACACTCTTGTTGTTCCAAATGCTTCTATTTTTTTTTTAATTTTTTTTTTCTTTGTCATGTTATCTTTATAAGCCAAGATCTAGAAAATTTCATATGTAGAAAGATTATTGATCTTAGTAAACAACAGAATTTCTTGACTTTGTGCATTGCTGCTTTTACCGGAGTTCGATCGAAAAACTAGGAAGCTTTGTCTTTTGTTTCTTGTTGATCTGTAACTTTATGTGAAGCTATGTTTTGTTTTGTTACTTCGTTGTATTTGTGTAGTTGCAATTGTAGTGCTGTTGTAATTGCATGCAGATCTAAATCCTATGTTTGTTTTGATGTGTTTGATTCAATTACTGTAGTTGGAACTGTACGAACAGATTCAACTGCAGCAGTTGAAATTATGCTCAAATTAGTCGCAGTCTTAACTACAGCAGTTGGTGTCTCTCTAATAACTTTTTATACATAAAATGTATTTTTTTCTACACAAAAGATAAATCTCACCACCTCATATATATATACAGTAATAAAATTTTGTAAATCCATTTTTTAATCACATGCAACTAAACAAATCCTATAATTATAGTATTTTCTACTGCTTGCGACCAAACAAGATGTATATTACTATAATCATTGTATTTCTATCTGTATGCATCTCTAATTATATTATATTTTTAACTACACCCAATCAAATAGCATGTATTTCTAGCTGTATGCATATCTAATTATACTATATTTATAATTACACCTAATCAAACGTCCTCTAAGTAATGTTTAGATATAATTGAACCCTCTAATCTACAAAGAAATATCTTTTCTTTTAGGCCTGCTTTTTTTTTTTTCCGCCCTTTTTAAACACAAATTTTGAAACTTTTCTCTTGCTATCATAATTATTTAGTTTGTAATATATTTTGACTAATAAGTGATAGATCCATGACAACATATTTTAAAAAAAATGGTTTAAAAGAAAATAAAAAATTTCTTTTAAATTTTTATTTTTCCATTGGTAAGCAAACAACTTAGATGTAAGAATTGCAAGTAATCTATTATTATTTTTTATACTTTTTATATAGAAATGTTATTTTTTTTTAAGTGAAAAACACAAACAAGATACTAAACAAAGCCTTAATTTCAGAGGGAAACATAAAAAACGATCAAACAAAAAAGAACTTGATTGATATAATTAACCTTTTGAGTTTTATTTTGAAAAGAAATTAAGAAAACGAAAAAAAACCAGTAAATATGATTGAGTTCATGGACATATTTATTAGGAACATGTTCATTGTTTACTAAAGAGGATATCCTAATCCATAGGATAGGCATGTGATATGATATTCACACTGCTTAGTGTATTTGTTAGATTTTAATTAGGTTTTTTCTGGTGATTTAAAACTTCATGGGCTTTTTGGGGAGCGCAATATTTCATGGGTCTTGTTTGGAAGCCCGTGCTAAAGTTTTTACATATGAGGATTAGTCGCAGAAACTTTTNAGCACGCCATCCGTTTCGTTTACTTCATTTAGAAATAAACTTAGCTAGAAATATGAATCAACTAGAATTCGAATTTGGGACCTCGGTTACCAACCACTAAGCCCTTTGTCACTTACTATAGGGACGGTCGGTATTAGTCACAGAAACTAAAAGTATATTGTTACTATTTATATACTCCTTTATTTTTATGTTAGTTGTTTGAAAAAAAAAAAAAAAAAAGTTATGCTTTTGATTTAAATACACGCACGGCATGAGCAGGGCCGGACGAGCGGCGGCGCGCGGTCCAGGCATCCGGTTTATTTTATTTTATTTTTATCTTTAATTTTTGGGAGGCTTAACCGTTGCGCTACACGTAATTGACTCGTTGTACCACGTTAGCCTCCTACGATATTTTTAAGAAAGGTCGCATGAGTTTTAATCTACACCGAAGCTCACCTAAGAACCAAACATCTTTTCCTTACCATTGATCTTTTGCGCTGAGTTTCATCAAACTTTCTAATACTTTGTTGGATTTACTAAACTTGTTGGGTTCATCTTACGCTACTTTGAAAGCGAACCGATGGGATGGAACATGGACGTTGTATTGCTGGAAGTGATTACTGAGAAGCCTCACACATGAACAGTCTTTAGGACAATCTTACTATTGTCTTTCTAATACTTTGTTGGGGCAATTTTGATTTTAGAATAGTGTTCTACACGTCTCGATCCGCAGGTCTTTTCTAATTATTTTCTCTACAACATTTATCATTTAATTTCTGTTTTGAATTTTCAAAAACTCGAATTTAATTTTCAAATTGTTTTAAAATGAAAATTTTACTAAAAAAAGAAAAAAAATTCCTACATATTCAACCTTTAAATAATTTTATTTAGACAAAATTAATTAGATATACTAATGAATTATATTACGTCTTCTGCATGATATATGAAATTAGTTACATGGTAAACTGAATTATTGACACACCATAATCTTATTTAAAATAATTAATAAAATTTATAATAAAAATGTTTAAACTGTCATGAAATGAGATAAAAATAAAAAAGAGATTTGAGTATACCGTCGTTTCATCTATCTATAGCTATTTCTATAATCTTATTTAATCTGTTTATTTAAAATTTAAATTTTTTTGAAAAATTAATTTATGTTTTGAATAATATTATAAAAATTATCCATGTGTAACACTCGGCACAAAAGAAAAAACTCATAATATAAAAGTGCGAAAGGGAAAAAAATAAAAATAAAAATAGAAAAATGATCGAGTGACATTAGCCGTTCGATCTGCTAATGTTCCTCTTATCCGACGGTCCCTACTATTCTATCCATTTATCCATCACACCGAGAAAAAGAAATAGACAAAAACAAAAAAAAGAAAAAAGAAAAACGATCCTCTCTCTCTCCACTCCGTACTATTCATCACCTCTTCCCCCTTCTCACTCTCCCTCTCTCTCTCTCGCGTTTCCAAAACCCTAGCGGAGAAAACCCTAGCATCGAGGTCGTCCATGGCGAAGAAGATAACGCTGAAGAGCTCGGACGGGGAGATCTTCGAGGTGGACGAGGCGGTGGCGGTGGAGTCGCAGACGATCAAGCACCTGATCGAGGACGCTTACGACGAGGACGGGATCCCGGTCCCCAACGTCAACGCCAAGATCCTCTCCAAGGTGATCGAGTACTGCAAGAGGCACGTCGACGCCGCCGCCGTCGCCGCCGCCGCCAAGCCCTCCGCCGGCGGCGGCGGCGGCACCGGCGCCGGAGACGACTCCGCCTCCTCCTCCAAGGCCGTCGAGGAGGAGCTCAAGCAGTGGGACGCGGAGTTCGTCAAGGTCGACCAGGCCACCCTCTTCGACCTCATCCTGGTTCGAATCTCACGCCCCCTTTGGTTTGAATTGTCGGTTTCCCTTTTTACATGTGATCGGATATTTTTTTGGTTTCTAGGGTTTCATCGGCATATATCTATTGTGCTAATTTTGAGGCTTTTGTATCTGATTTCGTATGTTTTGTTACGATTAGGGTTTGCATGATATTAGTTGCTTCAATTATCGCTCTCCAGTTTCTGTTCGGAAATGGTGATTTACGTTCATATGCGAAATGTGAGGCCAAATGTTTGGTTCAGTTATGAATAGATTAATGCATGTTACAGTGAGAACTTGATATTTCCTCTTTATTGTATCAGCGGTTTTTTTGTTTGTGCTAATGTTGTCTGATTTTTGCATGTATTTTTAAAGATTCACGTACTTTTCGACGTTTCCATCAACATCCACGTAATGGTTACTGTTCTTCTGTTGGCCTTTATTTTGTAAAATTGCTCTTGATAACAAAACTTGTGTTATTAGTCCTTTATTCGGCACTAGAAGTGCAAGATTTATTACATTATTATTAGGAGCATAGGTTGACATATCTACATTTAAGTGTACTTATTAATATGTGGAACCAGTAGGGATGAAGGAGATAAAAGAACAGTGAGGGACGTGAGATAATTATAGAGATATGTATTGAAGTTCATTGCAAGAATTTTAGGAAGGCATAGGAGGAAGTATGTGGAGTCATAAATGAAGGATAGAGAAGGGAAAAAGTATCCTGAAGAAGATGATATAACTACAATTGGTGCCTTTCTCGCATTTGTTGCGCAATGTGCTAGAAAACGTATCCAGAAGAGAATGATACAACTATGATTGGTTACATGTTGCATTTGTTGTACAAGGGTGCTGTAATAAGTATCCAGAAGAGGATGATACTATTATGATTGGTGTTTTGTCACATTTGTTGTACAATGTGCTAAACATTAATTATCTTTCATTGCAAGATGTGCTATACTTAGTGCATGTCCTTCGAAGTTTGTTGCTCACTTGTCAGATTGCTTCCTCCTGACACATGCAATTATCACATGCCTAATTTAGCAAGAAGAAGCAAGATATGCGGTCAAGCTGGATAGAGTACTATTATAGGATAAAATAGAGAAAATGTTGTTCAGTTTTACATTTTTGTCATTCATATGATTCGAACTTTAGGCTCTTTTGGCGGATGCTTTCGTAGATGCATATATATTACTATAACTTTATATCTATTGAAATTATAGAAATTTTACCTCTTTAATAGTTCTGGAGTTTTGTAGGTTTGTATGTGCTTGCCAATTTTTTTCCTTTTTTTTTTCTTGAAGGTTTCGCTTTAACTGCTGTACCCGAGCTATAGATAACTGATATGTAGTTAATATCAGATTTTTAGTACAATGATTTGGATACATGTCCATAGTGTCTAAGATAACGCATCTAACAAAAGGGATAACTATGGATATAGATTTTCTTGTAAGCTCCAGGTAACATTTGTTAGAGTCTAGCGAATGTAGAATCTATTCTTTCTGTGATGTGAATAAAAAGTCTGCATCGGATCTCTTATTAGCGGTATTTAATGCTATCCTAATTACAGAACCAACTTTTCTCGACTCTTGAAAATAAATCTCTTCAATTAGATTGTATAATACTCCTTGTCGGTCTTCTGAAACTTGCTGTCAGTTCTTGTTTCAGTTCATCTATAACTGGTATACCATCTTTAGATTTGGTCAAGAATCAGAAGTAAAACAAAATTGGTCCCTCAGACCATTCTACATCTGATTGTACTATTTCCAGGTTTCATGCTATCCTAGTCTTTATGTGATGTTGTATTCAAATCCCAACTATATCCATGCCTCAGTCATTTTAACAAGTGATTACACTACAAATAATGACATGCAGTGAAAAGTAATATTGATGAAGCTATGCGTGTATCATTAATAAGTATATCGCTTAGTATTGGTGGTCATGGATTAGATAATTTTTAAACAATAAGCAATAAGAAAAAAGCAGTTAAATAGAAAAATACGAAATAAATCGTGAAATTTGGAAATCTACAAAAATTAGGTAACAAAGTAGAATTGAATTGGATCATAACAAGGGTTAACATTAATCCGAAAGATGATAGAATTGTACATCATTACAGTGGGGATAATGTAAGTACAACGGAAGCAATTAATCTTCTGCATCACTAAATGCTAGAATCACGATATCATCAACTACAAACTAGAAAAGTAGAGCAAGCCACAGTGTTAGCTTTATCTGTTCTCGTCTCCTTTTTTGGCATTTTATAGCAGTTCATATCTTTATCATCATCACTATTCTTGAGTTGGATGGCTCTTTTTGTGTTCCTTATGCCAGGGGTACTTAGTTTGTCCTTATATCCATTATGCAAAATCTAGCGCTTGTTTCATTTATTATGACAGAGCATTTAAATTGTCCTCTATGCATTATCATGCATGTATAACTTGGACAAATATCAAAGCTGAGACTCTTTTATGTCTCGTGAGTTCCATAAGGCTTGTCTAACTGCGTGAATGATTCTTTTCTTGCCTTTTATTTTAGGGAAAACTTCAAATACCACTCTTGTGGTTTCGCACTTTTTCACTTTAATACCCTGTGGTTTAAAGTGTATCAATTTAGTACCTTGTGTTTTCACACTTTCTCACTTTGGTATCCTGTGGTTTAAAATGCATCAATTTAGTACCCTATGGTTTCATTTTTCTGTTTTCGTGGGCTCCTCTGTTAATATTTCGTTAAATTATATAGAAAAAACTTCATATACCCTACCTAAGTTTATCGAATATTTACTTTAGCACCCTTTAGTTTTAACTTTGTTACTGATTTTTTTTTCTTCCGTTAATATTTCGTTAAATTATATACCAAAAACTTCAAATACCCTACCTAGGTTTATCGAATATTCACTTTAGTACCCTTTAATTTTAACTTTGTCACTGATTTAACGAAAAAAATTAATGAAATGGATAATAAAAAGAGAAAAAGAAACCACATGGTACTAATTTGATACACTTTAAACCACAGGGTACTAAAGTGAGAAAGTGTGAAACCACAGGGGCTAATTTGATACACTTTAAACCACAGGGTACTAAAGTGAGAAAGTGTGAAACCACAGGGGCTAATTTGATACACTTTAAACCACAGGGTACTAAAGTGAGAAAGTGTGAAACCATAAGGGGGTTATTTGAAGTTTACCCTTTATTTTATGTTACTCATATATGGAGTGGGCATTTTCCTTACCATTTTTGCATATATGGCTATATTCTTTGACCTGCTCATCAATATTAATAAATTAGTTCTTCCTGTGATTTTTTTTTTTCTTCTTCTCTTTTGGTGATCATTACCTTCCAATTCTTCCAGGCTGCAAACTATCTTAACATAAAGGGACTGCTCGACCTGACCTGCCAAACTGTGGCTGACATGATCAAGGGAAAGACGCCCGAAGAGATCCGCAAGACGTTCAACATAAAGAACGACTTCACCCCCGAGGAAGAGGAGGAGGTGCGGAGGGAGAACCAATGGGCCTTCGAGTGAACAGTATGACGATGACCTATTGTCCTGATAGATGATAATGGGCGGGTTTATAGCTCGGGGGAATAATCGCAGGCCTCTTTCTTCTTCTGACTAGCTCTTATTACGAAGTCGATGTTGCTATGTAACTTGTAATATGGTCGGTTGTGCGTAGCAGACCATTGAAGGACTACCTACCGACCTCATTTGGATAATATTTCTCGTCACTCTGTGAACTATCTTCTGTTGATGGTTATCAATGTGGGATGTTTGCATCGCATTTCTACTTGCTCCTTCCCCTCTTCAATAGCTCGCCAGTTTTGAGTATTTGATTCGCATGTTATAATTCTTGATCATCTTCTTCAGCATGGCAGAGCAGATGGATTGCTCCATATTATCATGGTAGTAGTTGGTACAAGGAAGTCTTTGCTTTGTGGATTTGATAGATCTTAGGCCAGGCCACACTTTTCGGCAGTGCTTGTATGCTCCTTTTTAGCCTGGCTTGTGGAATAGCTTTTCTACTCTAAGGAGGTGCCGCAGTGTATTTAGCTAGTGAAAGTCCAGAGCTTTTTCTACTTACTTGCATTGGATTAGAGACGTTACAGTATCAGCAAACACAATTGACATTCAAGTGTATTAGATGAGATATCACAAAAGAAAGCAAACTGATACAGTACAGCAAAGTTTAATTAAGCTCTTTATTTCAAGCTGGTTCACACTATCTCCAACTAATAATCAAAACTCAATACTGTAATAAACTTTTTTACATTTATTTCGAGTTTGCAACAAAAAATCAAATCTCAAGCAGAGAGATTTTCCTTACTAAAAAACTGGGGAGGAAAAGGGTTCATGTTAGATAAATGTTTCTCATTCTCGGCTTCGAAGTAGCTCGAAAACACAAACAGTAAGATGCCTCAGAAAACTGGAAATTAAAGGACAAAAAAAGTATAAATAGAGGCAACATTGAAACTAAGCCCATTAGTATTTTCCATCCAAGTTGGAAGTTAAACAATAGAAGGATGGATATGACACATGCATCATCGTCTTTAGGAAAAGTAAAACATTAAGCTTCTAAATCGTCGACAAATCCAAATAGGTGCGATCAGTTTTGCTTTTTCGATTTCTTGGGTGGATTATTCAGTTCCTCGGCATCATCCTCGGAGGAGCCTTCTAAAGGCTCGTCGGGAACGTCATTCGGGACATTGTGCTTCGTAATATACTCCTTCAGTATGCCCATGCTCTTCTCTTTCATTGCATCCAACTGTTGAGAGAGAATCCCTGACTCCGAATCGAAAGAATACGATTCCGATCCGAGTTGCAGAGTAGCTTTAACTCGCGAAACCGAGAGCCCTGTGCCGTGAGAATGATCTTCCATTTCAAGTGAACCTGCATCCGCAAAATGCATGAAAAAGTGGGCTCGTGGTGATTCACATAACATGATTAGAAATTTTCGTTAATAAAGTATGTGACTTCTACTTCAGCATCCATGCTTATCTGCTGTTAAATGAACTGATATGGAACAAGAACATCACATAATATTTTGTGCGCATTATTATCTGCATAATTGTCGCAAATGATACACCTTTTCCCTATTTTGTCCTTTAATTTACATATAACAAATTTCAAATTGCACATTTCTCTTTGACTTGCTCGAGTAGCATATATACTTTGATCATTATTTCAACTTCAAAACGACAGTTATACAAGAAGACCATAACGAGGATTTTTGAGACAAAATTCATAGGTAAACACTTGTGGACCATATCTAAACTATGCCGCATTTTCAAATGGGTACCTATGCTCGAAAATTTTAATTTTGTTCACTTACCTCATAATGTGTTCGATTTAGTATGCCCCAATTAGCATTCAGTAGAACATTCCATTCGAGTCCAACAGAATTTGACAAAATTTTTCAAAGAATCTTACCGAAATCTACAGAAAGGTAAGGGTAGGTAGTAAAATTAACATCTTCAAAGTTCATACACCCATTTCACCAAATTAATATTTAGAGCAGGCTCGGAGGCAGAGCCTTGATAAACCGAAACCATTGTTGAATCAACAAATTTAGGGCCTGATATGGACTTTCTGAGTTCAAACTCAGACTCAGATCAAGCTCAAATTTGGAACCTCAATAATCCTAAATTGCCTTGGACTCTACTCTCTTAAATTTTACAACCCTTTGATCATTAAGTCAATAACGTCGAAAATTGAAATTTGGTTTATAATACTTCACGTGTTATAGATCATGTTCAACGATGCCACGGTGCCGATCGTTGATTTTCGAAAGCTTCAGCATCGAAAACAAATCGGTAGCATCATAGCCCGTTTGCTACCGATAGCATTCCAGCTCAACACTCTACAAATATACATATATATATATATATATATATATAGAGAGAGAGAGAGAGAGAGAGAGAGAAGCGTTAGAGAGTAATACTCCAATACCAAGTTTACCTATCACTACAACATGCAAATAGATTGTAGTAATAATAGTGATGGTGATTCAAGCATGAATATATACCAAAAACCCTAAAATTTAAGGTTCTTTTCTTTTCTTTTTCCTTTTTTTTTAATAACTACATGAGAAACCCTAAAAAAAAACCCTAATAAAAGGCACACCCAATGAAATGAATTAAAGAACTAGTTAACACAACACCATTAATACAACAACATAATAGAATTAATAGAATTACAATGGCACATATAAACTAATATGAGGGGAGATTCAAGATCGGTTCGTACCCTCAATGCGACCCCCACCGCCGCCGCTCGATGCTTCCCCCCCCTCTCTCTCTCTCTCTCTCTCTCTCTTTCTTTCTTTGGTTAGGGCTCGGATGCGGGAACAGGAACTGATGGGGTTCGACCACTTAATCTTAACCTAACCACAAATCCGGTACTCAAATATTATTACATCGTGACTAACGTGTTAAATTATGAGGCTAGTACGCTTCTGAAAGAACGGAGTACTCTGTACTTTCAAATTATTTTTAATGTTTGGATTTTCAAATTGATGATGGGTTCTGTTAGGCTTGATTTAGAGTATTTAAAGTATGTAAAAAATAAAATTTACGATTTTTCGATATTATTTGTCTAGTGATCGAAGGGACTCAAAATTAATGGTTAAAAATAAAAATTTTACAAAAAAAATGATATGATATTAAAATTTTAGATTAAAAATATTAATCTTATTTTATATAGTATAAAATTATTTTATCAAAATTTTATGTGATTTGGATATTTCTATACTGTTAAACTTGCAAACGGCTCACCACGGCCATTAAAATTATTGATTTTGAGTCACTTCAATCACTAGACAAACGATATCGAAAAATTATAAAATTTATTTTCTAGATACTTCAAATATTCTAGATCAAGTCTAATAGAGCCGACTGTCAATTCAAAAGTCGCAACATCGAAAACAACTTGAAAATACGGAGAGCTCCGTACTTCCATAAGCATACCGGCCTCAATCCTAAAATTAATATATATATATATATATATATATATATATATATATATATATATATATATATATATATATATATATATATATNTATATATATATATATATATATATATATATATATATATATATATATATATGTATTTTAAAAAGAATTAAGACTAATATATTAGAGTACTAAAATTTCAGTAAATTAGACTTTTTTTTTAACAAAAATTATATTTTTAAAATCGTACCAAATCGAGTTGTATGAAACTGATTTTGGTCTATTCGGCTTGGTAATTTGGTTTGACCTGAATAATGTTACTGCAAAAAAATAAATATTTTAAATATTATTTTATATGTATATTAAAATAATATAAATAAATTAACAAAATAAGAAAAAAATGCTAGAAAAGTTCATAGGTAAAAGCATATAAAGCTTATTGTAATTATCATCTATTTTGATGGATCTGACTATTTAATTTTTAAAAATTAAATTTTATTATCTAACTTTTCAATGTATTTGATTTGAGTCTGTTAATAATTCTTTAACTTTTAAAAGTCAAATACATTATTTATTTTTACGAATTTAATTAGTATATATATTGTATGATTCATTTAATTATAAATTTATTAAAATAAGTAATTGGCTTAAATTTTATAGCTGAAAAGTTATCAAATAAATTACATTATTTATCTTTACGAATTTAATTACTATATATATTATATGATTCATGTAACTATAAATTTATTAAAGTAAGTAATTGACTTAAATTTTATAGTTGAAAGGTCATCAAATAAATTAAATTAAACAAATTCAAACGTTGGAAGCAAAAATTAAAGTTTTAAAAAGTTGAATAGACGAATCAAAATGTAGTTCACCTAAATTCTGTACATTTTAACTAAGTTCATATTTCATGTAACACTTTTTTAAGTACATAAGAAAATCAAAATTTTTCCATACATTAACTATCTATCTATAAGGGCAATAATTTAGAATACACCATGGCAGTACTATTTAGATGCGAGATGATAATTTAAGAATTCTTTATTAGCAATGCAAAATATTTAATAAAAGTAGGGTAAAATGTATGCATAGCTGATCTTTGGTAACTATAATTATTCATCATTATCAAACAACTACTAGTTAGCTTTAGTGTCTAGGGGCAAATTAATAGTTAAATACTTGATCTCAATTTCTTCATCACTCCTTAAATAAAAATATTAATCGCTTAGCACTAGCTTGTTTTGTTTGGATTGAGATGTACACATTTTTCATTAGAGAAAGCAAAGCTTGAAGAGAACTGATCAAGCTCTCTTACAGATCAGAGCCCAGATAAACGAGAAAATGATGGGGCAAAATAGTGGAACAAATTACAAGTTTTCATTTACAAATCGATCTTACACCTGCATGTGATGATGCCCAAACAAGATTCAAGCTAATGGTCTAAAAATACTAATAACAAAACATGCATGGGAGAGCATAACACAGAAGCCGAAAAACATGAAATCCAACCACTCCACACTTCGCAATGGTTCCAATGATCTTTAATCTAGGTTATAGGTAGATCAAAGAAAGTGCATGTAGGCTGTTCTTAAGGGAACTAACATGTTCATATATGAAGAAGTTTTCGATAACCTCCATGTTCAGGAAACGATATGCGCATGATGATCCATACCAGACAACAACGGCCAAGCAAATAAGGCGCGTAGATTGATTAAAGAGTTGCTTCCTGAAAAATATACATACAAAGAACCAAGAAAAGAAAAAGGACAATCAAAGAAAGATCACCCAGAACGCAGGAGTTAACTTCGGCGGTTGAAAGAAATGATAGAGGATATTTCTACTGAACATAAGAACACCAAATATGAATACCAACGCTAAATTAAGGGGGAAAATCTACAAAAAGTCGATGGAATATTTCATAGATAGTTCGCTACCGCTAATAAAAGCGTCAGATCAGCTTGTTGTTTGCATAGTATGAACCTCGCGTTGTTGCATGAGTTCCTGAGAAAGACCAAGAAAATATTGGTTAGTGAACAATACACAGATGACTGGGAAAATGTATTAAGAGAAGTTTTCGCAAGCATATAATAATAATAATTGATGATTCAGTTAAGCCAACGATGAAAGGTTAGCGTTACTGCTGTTTCAGACATTTCATTATCAAGCGATGCATCAAAACCGAAAGCACTTTAGACCTTTGTCTTTACTTTCCATTTCTGAAAGCATCGTCCCTGCATGCCTGCGCACCCGCACGCGCATGCGACGGGAGAGAGAGTACTCTTCAGTTACAGCCTTTAAACACAGACTCAACATTGATCAAAAAGAGGGCTTAGTGGTTCTAACAACTATAGTTTGAAGGCTAGAATAGTACACATGCAGCTTCATATCTGTTATCACTTACACGTTCTAAGAAGATAGACATCAAGTACTGTTTGCAGTTGCAGGGTTACCGATCTAGCATTCAGACAAACCAAAACCCTGTCCTAAAACATTTCTACTTCATGCCATTATCCAACCTTCTTGGAGTGGATGTATTGTTGATCATACCAAAATCTGGCCCTCTAGCTAAAGTTATCCAAACAAGTAAGCTACTAGTATATGCTTGAAAAATTAATGCAAGAGTTGAGCTCACAAGCTTTAACTAGGGCTAAGAGAATTGTGACTATATAATAAAACAATGGCTAAACTGAATAAGAAAGCTCCCTTGAGATGCTAAATGAATATTTCTAACAGACGAAGATTACAACAGACGATCAGACCAAAATTTATTTTACACAACATTACAGTTATTATCACATCACTGATTATCGAATAGACCGTTTGGTTACCACAAGCATGACATACTCAACATCCAGAGGATTTCTCTACCATTAGTGCATAGACCGAATATTCAAGAAGTACTAAAGATCATGGCAGATCTACTTCATATAATGACTACTGCTTGCATGTGGGTCAGCAACGGGTCGATTGATCCTTTCTACAAGAAAAAAATGTTACCCGAGTACAGTCACAAATTAACACAAGGACGGTCCATCCGAAATGAAACAGCAACAAATGGCAAGGGTAAAATACAAATAGTTATTCCTACAAAAACTAAAAGCAACACATGCATTAACTAACAAAAGTAACGAACACCACAGTACCAACTCCTGCATAACTCCTATTTAGGAGTACCAAATTAGTAATAACCTATCATCTGTGTGCATCAAACAATATGGGGTAAGTCCACATATCTGAGACAAAAATATCACAAGAATATACTATGTCCAACCTTCAATTTTTCTCAGCATTCGACGAACAGCCCGCAGTCATCACACTCCCAGGTCCGCAACCAACAAAGCTCTTCGATCCATTCCCCATGCACTCGACATTGGCCATCTCACAGACACCGAAGCCTTGACCGTTCACCGCGCCATTCTCACCCACAGCCCTCCCCTGTACTCCCACATTAAAGCAGTACATCTGATCATCACACGGAAAATCACAAGAATTCACAACCTGGGCACCGCCGCCGCCGCCCCCCCCGCCGCCGCCGATCAAATTCCCCTGCCTCATATCCGAAACCGATCGCCCACCAACCTCCGCACCAGCTCTCGCGATCTTCTGATACGGAAAAGATCCGATCTCCCCCTCAATCCTCCCTCTGATATCAACAAGCAGGCACCTGAGCCTCGCCACCTCCGCCTCCAACGCGGCTTGTCCCTGGAGCCGCCTCGTCAGCTGCTCGTTCATCGCCCGCAATTGGGCCACCTCGTCCTCCAACGAGGCCGTGTGCGCCTTCTTCTTCTCACGGTACTTGCGAACCGCCTCGCGGTTGCCGAAAGGGCGCTTCTTCGACGACGCTGACGGGCTCTTCGACGGGCTCTTCTCAGCCGAGTCCGCGGATTGATCGGCGGGGCTGGAGAGGATCTTGGTGTGCACATGGAAGCAGGTGTGGGTGTGCGAGAGGTCGCGCCCGGGGGGGTTGCAGGTGTGGGTGTGGGTGCAGGAGTGGTGGTGGGTGTCTTTGAGGATCTCGTCGAAGAAGCTATCCATCGAACAGCTTGTGGGCGTGTTGCCCACATTATGGCTGGAGAAAACCTCAGGATTGGAGAAATCGAGCTCGGATTCCTCCATGATCGCGATCGAGGGCGCCGGAAAACTATTTTCCTCCGATCAAAAACTCATCCGGCGACTAAAAATCCGAACTTTGGGCACAAATTTTATGGATTATGGGGGAAATTGCTACAACTACAAACGCCAAAAAAAAAAGGGATTTTCCACGCAAATCGCAAGTAAAAATTGCTAAAAGTTAAGAGAAAACAAAAAAAAAAAAAAGGAAATTCTGGTACGGATCAAAACCGAATCAAAACCCTGGATTTTGGCCCTCGGGTCGTTGCATGCATCAAGAGGATTCCGAGAGAAACCCTAGAAATTCTCGGACGAGTGGCCCCATTGAAGAAGGGGAAAGGTATGAGCTTTTTTTAGCAAAAAGCGAAAACGAGGTCACAAAAAGTTGTATATGGAAATATCGGAAAATTATTGAGGGAGAGGGGGAGAGAGAGATACACAGTGAGTGAACATAACACAAGCTCAACAATTCCATGGACTTGGTTCACCGCATCAACAATGAACCGCTCGATCATTGTTGGTTTAGATGGTGTTTGGATTTTCGAAAAATCATAAATATTAAAAAGCTAAATTACATAAAACTTTTCTATAAATATCCGTTTTTTCACTTTTTTTCTGTCATTCAAATATTTATCCTTTACCGTCTTAAAAAATAAAAAATGTTCACAAGGAGCACGCTACGATAAAATGACAAAATTACCCCTAACGAGGCGGCAGAGAGCGAGGCAGTGCGGCCGAGAATGAGGAAGGGCGAGAGTTTTAAAAATATTTTGGATAAAATAATTTGGATATAAAAAATATAATATAAATGGAATCCTAACGGAATACTGATGGCAGGAGTCAAAGCGGAGATCGACGAAAAATTTTCTGTAATTCAGCCAAAATAAAAATCAGTCATGGAGGGAAAAAAAAAAAAGTTTTGTGATAATTACGTACAGCTTTCTGCACTAAGCACTCCTCTGCAAATTTATTTCTATAAAAATTTCTATTCCTATTTTTATTTTTTTATTTTTATTACTCCAAAAATTTTGAGCTATGCAATTATACTTCTCGGATTTGTCGCCGCCGCACCTGATAGATCCATTCATTCTCCACCAAAAAAAAATTAAAAATCCACCTTTGAGTCCCTCGATTTCCTTGTCTTCTTCATTTCATCCTCTCGAGCTTCAAAATTCTTAACAATGGTGGAACCAAATCCATCCACTAGCATCACCACACCTTCCTCTTACTTATGCCTTCGCCGGCGATATGGTGATAGAGTTTGCAACGAAAATCATACACATGAGTAGGAGTGTCAACCAGCCAAATACGAGCGAGCTGGGACCGGCTCATTTACTAAACAAGCCGAAGACGAGCTGGTTCATTAAAGTATCGAGTCGAAAACGAGCCGAACACCTCTAATATATTGGCGTTACAAAGTATGTTTTTTTTTTTAAAAGTTTTTATTGGTGAGCGGTGAGATTAATTTATATGAACTATAGATCATTTTGAATCGATTTACTATTTAATCTTTTAATTTGTTTAATTTGAGTTAGCAATGATATTTAATTTTAAAATTTAAACTAATTATTTATTTAAATAAATTTATAGTTACGAGAATTACATGAAATATGCTAACTAAATATATAAAAATAAATAACATGTTTAAATTTTGAAGTCCAGCAATTTGAGATATTGGATAGTAAAATTAAAATTTTGAAACGTTGAATGTATAGTCAAATCGGAATAGCCCATAATTCATATGAGTTCTATAGGCTTTTACCAAAATTTTATCTCATTAGCACTAATAATTTATTGGACTTAGGCATTTGATCCAATATGCTTAAATTTAGGTATTAGAACTAAATCTTTAATTCTTATATTCTTTCCAAACGTAATTCATTTTTTTTAGAAAAAACTTCAAAAACCCCCCTTATGGTCTCAATTTTTTTCACTTTAGTACCCTGTGGTTTAAAATGTATCAAGTTAGTACATTGTGGTTTCTCACTTTATCACTTTAGTACCCTGTGGTTTAAAGTGTATCAAGTTAGTACCCTGTGGTTTTGCATTTTATCACTTTAGTACCCTGTGGTTTTGATTTTGTATCAAATTAGTACCCTGTGGTTTTTTAAACTATAGGGTACTAAAGTGATAAAGTGTGAAACCACAGGGTACTAAAATGATAAAGTGCAAAACCACAGGGTACTAACTTGATACACTTTAAACCACAGGATACTAAAGTGATAAAGTGAGAAACCACAGGGTACTAACTTGATACATTTTAAATCAGAGGGTACTAAAATAAAAAAGTATGGAACCACAGAGGGGGTTTTTGAAGTTTTCCCTTTTTTTTAATATAAAATTATTGAAATATCACAGATTTTTTCCGTTTAAATCAATCATATATATAACTTAAAGTCACAGAACAATATAAGATCTCTCTTAAACTTATTATACTTTTGAGTGACAAATTGATTCTGATACCAAATATAATACGATAGTTACAGGGTCAACAAAGGAGGGCCAATGTGACAGTCCTAAAGTGTGTGGTCCTCAATGTGTCTAATATTCTTTGTGGTCCTAATTTACACAAAAAGCAAGGAATAATATTCTTTGAGTGCGTGTGTGTACGGACTAATTCGTTAAAATATCGAACTAAAAAATTTATTTTGTGTTCGACTTGTTTATTAATGAGACGAATAGGGGTTGACTTACGAATAATATGTTAGATTATTAGCTCTATTACTAGGTGAAAAGTTGAAAAAAGAAAAAAAATTAGAAAATTAGAATTTTAATCTAATAATTGAATTTATAAAATATTAATCTCTTTACATTTGAACGAAGGAACGTGCGGTTAGCATGATAGTGGTCATCTAGAGTTGAGTGAGTGGTTGGTTGAATAGTATAATCTAACAGACAAAAATAATTAAATAGATAGAGTTAACAGTTGAAAATTTGAATACAAAAGGCTACTACTTGTAAGAGTATAGTACTCGAACTCATATATNAAATACTATAACCCAGTGGGGACCACTCAACCCTAGGGGAACCACTCAACTCTAACCGACTAATATTATTCTGACCCTACAATTTTTCATTCAAGGGTTAAAAACTTGATAGCAAAAAAAATGTTTTACTATTAATAGTATTCCAGCCTAATTCTATATATATATATATATATATATATATATATATATATATATAGTCCGGCTACTATCCTATTAATAGAATTGGGATCATTGTCCTATCAAATGGTTTTGAATGATCGACACTCCAAATTAATAATCGGCGCTGTTGAAATTCATCTACACTATAAGAAATATTTAAAAACCAAATTTTGTAATTTTTGAGAATCATTATCAAGTCTATCGAAGAGTCGAAAAAATGAACGGTCATAAATGAATAACCTTCTTAAAATAGAGGTTAGAGTTTATCAAATCATGATCAGAGTTATCAAATATTATCTAAATAGTATAAAGAATTTTCTATCAAAAATTCAAGCAATTTGGATTACTCTACACTGTTAAACAAGCAAGCGGCTCATATAGACAATCAAAAATTGTCAATTTTACGACACATTGATCATCATGTAAATAATTTTTATAATTTATAAAATTTAGTTTTTAGATATTTCGAATACTCTAGATCAACGTTAACGACTCCGATCATCGATTCGGAATCTCTATTATCAAGAATAATTTGATAGGACAAGTGCTACTATCCTATTAATAGGATAGTAGCCCTATCATATATATATATATATATATATATATATATTGAGCTCCTATGTTTTCAAAATACAAAGTTATTGGTATTTGTAGATTTTCAGCTTTGCATGAAGATTTATAGAGTTAGGATAATAGTCATCCCCTATAGTTGAGTTAGTGCTTGGTAGAATAAGATAATTTAAGAGATGGATTTGGTTAAAATGATAGATCCTAATGGTGCAAAACTAATTTTTTGTTATTATATTCGAGGTATATCGAGCCGAACAGTAACGAGCTTACCCCAGCTTGTGCTCAGTTTGTTAAGATGTCAAGCTGAAAAATTAAGCTCATCTTCAGTTCGTTTATTGAATGGCTAATTCGATCTCAAGCTCATTTCGAGACGAACACAAACTGACTTACGAACAGCGAGCTGAATTGTCAGCGCTAGTGCATGTGGATGTTTTTTTTAGGAAAAAAAAAAAATTTCTGGTGCAAGAAAGGAAAAAAAGAAAATGCCTTGGTGGTTTGAGCTTTTGCTTGGAAAATGGTGCATTTGGGTCGAATCCAGGTTGGGTCGGACATAGTAATGTTCTCATCTGTCTCACATCTAATTCAAATTTCAATCAATTGTAATAAATATTTATTTTAATTAAAGTTTGGGAGAATATCCACGAAAACATTATGCAATTGCCATGTAAGTAAAATAAACACACTCACAATTGGATGATTGACGAGTTCATAGAAGCCACATCAAACCAATTTTATTGTGCCATTTAGGATCACAAAGAATCAGATCAGCAATAAAATGATAATTTTACAGCAAAATGATGCTTTTAAAAAAATTTGCTATTGTTTTTATGTGCGATGTGAAGTCGCAGATTTATACGAGGAAAAAAAAAAGGAGGAACACTTTTCATTACGCGGGGCTTTTTTTTTCTCAAGCATCTTATGAACATTGTATTGCTATTCCTAACAGTAGAGAAGTTATTACAAGAGCTCTCGTGATTCGTACAAATGCCACAACATGTTTCATTTTTGCATATTTTGTCATTTATCTTAATATGCTACATACAGTTGTTTTTAAACAAACTTATCATGGACTTGTTCTGTTACACCCTCTTTGAGCTTCTCCTTTTAATTTCTGATGCGAACCCTGGGCTCGAACTGAACAATTCTACAGTTGATAAAAGCGGCGGAAGGGACGAAAAAGAGAAGGGAGAGAAAGAAGAACATAAAGAGAGAAGCAAATGTTGCGAAGGGAGAGAGACCTCGGGCGGCGCAGAACACGAGCAGGAGAGACGGAAGCAGCATAAAGGGAAGCAATCGAGAAGCACTCGCTTCAGCCATCTCCGCAGGGCAAGCAAGAAATCTAGAGTTTCTCTGCTCGGTCCAAATCACTTCTGAGAGCGACCGTACTCAAACAGCACTTCTACAGAAGTTTCGAATATGTCGAACAAGGGTTGCTTTGTTACCAAGGGCATCAAAGCACAACAGCTAAGTTTGATATATACATGGAACAAAACTAACTTCGTAGTTGCGTAATCGACATAAGTTCCGATATTCATGTCTGAAGTGTGAGGGGATAAAATAATAGGGAAGAAGAACAGAAAAGAAGGGAAGCAGTTTCCTCCACTGACTCCCTGTGGGAGTTTCATCATCTATCAAGTATTTCCGCAAATTTGGGTTCTTTGCTAAGCAAATTAACCTCTAACATCTTGTACCAAGTTGGATTATGATCTTTCACATAATTAAAGCACTCAAAATTCATAGAAGAACCTTGGACCATACATAGTATCATTGTAACAACAAACAATTTAACTCAAAATTGTAAATTGCTTATATTAATTCTAACAAACATGGCATGTCCATAATGTCAACAATGAACTCAATATCTCAGCATACTCATTAACTAGTAGATTTTTTGTAGTTATCTAGGCACAGTTAATTTATTCATGGATTTTTGTTTTGGTTTTGTTTTTTTTTTTTCTTTTGGTGAACATTTATTCATGGAATTGAATCAGAATTAATTATTGCCTATTGGCTCAGCCCATGGCATACTTCTGGGTCCAGCTGCGAGCCGTGGACTCGTATCGAAACCGGTCGGTTTTGCACATGTGAGCGATTTCAGGGACCAACGGATCGTCGGGGTTTGGATCGGTCAGCAATGAGCAAATGGATAGCAAAACCTGCAGATGATGAACAAGAACTCAACTGAGTTTCGGTTTTCTTCTAAAGCTTGAGATACTAGAGAACAGCAAAAAAAAAAAAATGTACGCACAAATTCAATCAAACAAGTTTTCTCTCTAGTTTCCTCGATACTGAGAACTAGGACGAAAGTCGGTTCTCCGATTGCTGAAAAAGAACTTGGTATAAATTAGAAAAAAAAACAAAAAAAAAACCTTAGAAATGGTTAGAGCAGGGCTCCACTGATCCTTGAGAATGTCCAAGCAGATGTTGCCGTTGCTGTTGATGTTTGGATGGAACACCTTAGTCCTAAATGCCACCTAAATTCACAACATCACCCAAATTACATCACATTTGCCTCTTCCTGAGCTCCTAATATATTAGGGTTCTGATACTATTAAGTCATTTTCGATGATGGGACATCCGAATTGACGACCCACACCATTTAAGTTGATCTAAAGTATTTGAATCTTATAAAAATCAAGTTTCATAATTTGTCAAACTCATTTTCTAGTTCATCAAGTGGCCGCAAAATGAACTGCCGAAAACGAACAAGCCTCTAAAAATCTATAACAGAAATCTCAAATTCGCGATCAAGGTTATTCATTTTGATCTAAAATAGTTTCAAAAATTTTCCATCAAAAATTTAACTAATTTAGAATGTCCTACACCGTCTTGGAGCCACTTGATCACAAGTTAAATGATATCAATAATTATAAAATTCAATTCCTATAAGGTTTAAATGGCCTAGATCAACGTGAACAGTGTGGATCGTCGACTCGATAGTACCAGAGCCCAAATACTATTACGAGCATTCCAGCGCATCTCTCTCTCTATATGTATATATATATATATATATATATGTGTGTGTGTGTGGGTGTGTATTTCGAGGAAAATAGTAATCTAATACCTTGGGAGGTTTGAAAGGATAATCTGGTGGGAAATGAATAGTCACAAGGAAAACACCCCCAGAATATGGACTATCATGAGGACCCATTATGGTGGCTTGCCAATGGAACATGTCATCTGCTATAGGCCCTGCATAAAATTAAAAAAAAAAAGAGTTAAAAAAAAAAAAAATGAAGAGCTCATCATCAAACTTTAGCATACATTAGAAATTAAGAGGGTTAACTAAAAATTTGGTCCCATAAGTTCGACCGATAGCCATCGTTTCAAAGCATTCCACAATTCGCGTCAAGACTAATACCGAGTCATTTTCTAGTACTATCGATTTTAGCCTCAGTTCTCAGTGCTTCGGTTTCAGTCGGTGTCTTTTCCGTCTGTGCACGTGAGCAGAGGTGTTAAGACTAAACCCAGACTTTCTCGTACCGCGTCTATCATTTCGGTAACGAAATCGAAACCCAGGTCAAAACTTTTTTGGGGTGATAAAAATTGAAACTAGGAGGACGAAATCGAGGAACTGAAACAAAACAGAGAAGTATTTTGGGTTCATTGAGGCATTTCATCGAACACCTGCGCTGCACGAAGTGGGCGGGTCCCTCTGCAACTCCTTGAGCTCCTTGATGATCCTCCTCGACGCCATCTCCGCGACCTCCGAAACCACACACACCCGCCTCGGGTTCTTAGGACTCGTTGCCGAATTCAAGAGAAGCCGCGGGTTATATATATAACGATCCGGCGCCGACTTCGAATTGGGAACGTTGCCAGTGGGGGGCGACGGGAATCCGATTCCCGCGTTTGTGTGTTGCGTGGTAATCGGGAACGGGGAGGAACGGTCGCTGATGGGCGGCGATTCTCGCTACCGCCAATTTGGACGGTCGAAATGGACGGAATCTTGAGGTGGAGTGCGCGCCAGTAATTCGGATTCGTGCGGTGCGTGCGACCGTTGAAAGAACGCGAAGATATTCGTGCTTAGCTAAAAGAGATTTTATTATTATTATTATTATTATTATTATTATTATTTTATATTAGTTGTACAATCTTTTTTCTTTTTCTTTTTTTATTCTTTGTGGGATATTGTGAGAGTGAAAATGAGTTTTAGGATAACGTAAGGGAACGTATCGTTGCATGTAATTACAACTGTACTATAGTTATAACTGTATAAAAATATAAATTCAGTATTTGATTTGATATATTTAATTTTCACTACTGCAATAGAATCAGGAGAAGGCTCAACTGCAGCAGTTAGAATTACGTCCAAATTGACCACAGTTTTAATTGCAACAGTTAGAGAAAATAACCTTAAATAAAAGATATGTTTACCTCCTTAATTATTTTTTAAATATTTTTTTTTTTTCCATCGAAGGTGATTTCACCATCATATATATAAAATAATAAATTTTTAAAAATTATTTATTAACTGCATGTAACTAAACAAATTATTTATAGTTGTAGCGCTTCCTACTACATCTAACCAAACAGTATGTAAATAGTTGCAATTGCTGTATTGTCAACTATATGTATCTCCAGCTACACTGTATTTATAATTACATCTAACCAAATAGCTCCTAAGCCTTGCAGAATATGATTCTTATATGTGGGTGATGAGATGTTGGTAAATTCATATGGCATATTATCATCGTGCGCCTATGAACCACGCAAAAGCCTCTATATTATAGATACCAATAATATGGTATAGAAAACCCAAATCATTTCCCTTAATGCTATCATTGACCAATTTTAACTTTTTGTTCTTTTTCATGTTTGATGTTCACTTTGAGGCAATTTGTCCCTTGTGGCCATTCCATAGTAGTCATATGATTTGTTAAAATTGCTTTCCTTTTTCTTTCTCACTAATAAACGGATACAAAATAGAAAAAAAGAAAAAAAAAGAAAAAAAAAGAAAAGCATGGGGGTCATCATCTAAATTGGAGCCCATGAAAGCTCCTTTCAATAGGCAAAATTCCATACTCAAGCTAATAAAATATTAAATCTCACAGGTGAGCGCAATAACGGATAAAAATGTACAAATTTTTTCTGAACTATAAATATTTTGAAATAGCTTCTCAGCTTTTAAAATTTTGATTTTACTATCCAAACTTTCAAATTGTTTGGTTTGAGCCACTCAAGAGTATTTAAAATTTAAGCTAATTATTTATTTTAATAAATTTATAATTTGAAGAATTACATAAATGTATTAATTAAATTTGTAAAAATAAATGATACATTTAAATTTTAAAGTTAAAGTGTCACTAATCGACTCAAATCAAATAAATTAAAATTTTGATAGTAAAATTAAAATTTTGAAAGATTGGTTAACTAATAATTTAAAGTAGCCTATACTTTAAATAAGCTTTATACTTTTTTTTTACCTTATTTTATTTTCGAAGATTAGGTTTGGGAAACAATCTAATGGCCAACAGAGACAAAAATTGCAGAAAATAAAAATTTATATCATTAAATAACGAATATTATACTGTTATTATATTACCTTAACGATCAATCTCATAGAAAATAATCAGAAAAATAATATTTTTTCCGTCAAGCCTTATAAAGAAAGAATATTTTCCTATAGGCATTTCCCTCAGAAAAAACAGAAAAAAAAAATTATGAATTTTGTTAACTGAAAAGGGAAGGATTATTTAGAAGAAAAGTTAATATAAAATAAAGAATTAAGTTCATAGAGGCCCCTACAAACATAATAAATGATAAATATATCCCTACAAAAATCAAGTTTCATATGTTATCCCTACAAAAGTCCTGATATTTTCAAATATATCTATCTAATTTGCTACCGTTAGAAAATTATTAGAGAACTGTTTATAGTTTCAATTTTATCATCACAAATATATTCCTCCAAAAATCATAATAGTATAATATAAAGAGGGTAAAAATATCAAAAACTAACCAAAGTTAAGTATTTAATCTAGGATTAACTAAATTTTTCTAAGGGATTCTAACAACAGGGACATATTTGAAAATATTTGAACTTTTGCAAAGACAACATATAAAAGTTAAACTTTATAGAGATATATTTGCCATTCACTATATTTGCAATAATTTTTATGAAAGCAACCCTAAAATAACAAACCAATCACAGGTGGCATGCCAAGTTGGTAAAATAAAATGAATTTTAATGAAATAATGGCAAAGATAAAATATACCATCATTAGGGACACTTGGTTTTGGAAGCCTTAGCAATGCTGCTAAGGCTTCGTTTGGGATTGATACTCTGTTTGTTCTGTAACGTAATATTGCGTTCCGCATATCGCGATGAGTAGATTACGATATATTTTCTACGGTCCCACCGAAGACCACATATCGCGATGAGTAGGTTACGATATATTTTCTGCGGCCCCACCGGAGAACACAGAAGCATATTCCTATATGCTTTTTTCTCAACTCCATTCTATTTAATAACGTTAGATAGATCTCAATACCAAACTAAGCCTAACACTATTAAACGAAAATAAGTTGGAATGAAAGCATACTTTCACGCATCTCCATTTTTTAATAAAATTTATATCTTTAATCCAATATGATATTTATGAAAATATGCGGGACAATGGTAAATCTTACGCCCTCTACATTCTACAATTTAGAAAAAATTTAAATAAATTTAGTCATTAGTCAGTAAAAATATAGACTATTAGATAGATGGGATGTATATCTAATAGGCATTTCTAATAACACAATCTCTCCTCAGTTCAAAACAGGAGAAAAAACTTTTTCCCACCAGCTTTCAAA
Organism: Ananas comosus; assembly: GCF_001540865.1. Lineage (NCBI taxonomy): Eukaryota > Viridiplantae > Streptophyta > Magnoliopsida > Poales > Bromeliaceae > Ananas > Ananas comosus. The sequence continues at coordinate 7,670,589 of NC_033642.1, read as the reverse complement.
TGAAGCTTGGCTGGGAAGATGAGCCTTGGCCAAAAAAAAAAAAAAAACAAGATAAAGAGACAAATCACATCACAGTGAGATGGACTTCAACGCAACCCACATGGAGGAGGAATCAACCTGTCAATTATTTGCAACTACACTTCCTTTGTGTGGAGATGTCGTGCGATCTATTCATTACCGAATTTGAAGTCGATTTAACTTCCCCACCCCCCAAAAAAAAGACAAATAAACATAACAAACAAAAATTGAAAGTTGATTGGATGTTCAACAAGGTGAAAAAAAAATAAAAAACAATATTAAACGCTTCAGTGAAAGGAAAAAAAAAAAAAAAAACCATGTATAGAGCTGCACTTAGAACAAATGAATTAAGATTAAAGGCGAAAAGGTTTGCGACGGTTCACTTAGGAAGTACAGAGAGTGCCGCAAAGATACCAAACTTTTCCAGTAAATAAAGTTACATAATAGCCGTTAAAACCACGTTCACTTTTCAAGTATAGCAGATAACAATTAACAAACAAGATTTTGCCTAATAATACCGTGAACAGATCATTTGAACAACATTGGTGCGCCATATATTACAACCAGTTAGTCACAAGATCATCACACAAGGGAGAGAGGGAGAGGAGATGAAACAGATCACCTGAATGCTCTGATAGATTGTGTTACAGGTGTCAGTAGATTATAGACCGAGGCCGAGATCCTTTGCTGAAGCCGAGGGACTAGCGAGAAGGAGAACTAAAGAAAAGGGTCGCTGTCGTCTGTTCTTTGATCACAAGATGTAGCAGCCCTTCTGCGCCTTTTTCTTTTTCTTCTTTTGCTTTGGAGGCTGGAGAACCACTTTAATAGCTGCATCAAAAACTGCCTTGATGTTCTACAGGAAAAGGGGAAGAAAAGGGGTGTCAGATAGCTCCCAAAGCAACAGGAGCATGATATGCGAGATAAGTAGAGAGAAAAGAACAGAAAAAGAGAAATGAATAACTTGTTGGGTCTTCGAGCTGCATTCGATGTAGGCCGGAGCTCCTATTAGCTTCCTGAGTTCTTCTCCCTTCATGAATTAGCAATTTCAGGTGAGGAAATCTTATATGTGTAGCAGCAAAAGTTGAATCATATGATATATGTAGAAATTTGACCAGCCATATACCTGTGCAGTAGTGATGGGAACAGCGCCAGGGTGATCTATAAAAAACTGCTTATCATCTCGAAGATCTGTGAACAAACCAAGTTCTCAGTTGCATAAAGAATAAAAGAAGAGTATGATCTTAACAACATTTTAACTTGCGATAGACACATCACTACATGGACCTCAAACCCAAAAAAAGAAAAAAAAAGGCGCATCTTCAAACAAAACATGGAAAGACCTGGTTAGTATTGCAATGAAACATTAAAACTATTAAACCCATGAAAAAGAACTCTGAAAACTGTTACTCAATTCAGCCAGCTCAAATTACTGAAAACCCTACATAATGCACACATGAAAATACCAAATATTACATCTTGATAAATTAGCAAATCCACTAAATGATGTCTAACTTCGAAAATAGGTGCACAGAGAGTGTTATCCTGTTGTTTAAGTTGCTCTACAAGTATTGTTGCATAAACATATCACATATCCAGTGATTTGCTATTGAAACATGCAATTAGTGTTTGTTCATAAATGCCCTAACCAAGAATAATCAGGACCATGAAAAGGGAAAAAAAGAATCCACAAAATCAATAATCGATATATGCTTCGCCTTCACTTGGTGGAGATACATTTCTCATCCATAAGGCATGCTTACACAGTTCAGTTTTAGCAGCTTCCAGTTGAATCAAAAACAGTTCATCATTGAAATACTTATCAGAGAATTAGTTTTACTTTAGCAGAGCAGAGCAGAGCAATTTTACTTTAGTTTTACTTCAGAAAGGCCACCAAAGAGAAAAAGAACTACAGATGTATGTATAGATACTTTAGTTTTAACAGAGATATCACTTGAAAGGTATAGCTAAGATTATAAATCATACCAAGCTTTGTTCCAACAAGAATTATAGGTACACCAGGAGCATAATGCCTCAGCTCAGGAATCCACTGAGGATAAGGAAAACAGCAACAGAGATTCAAAGAATCAGAGATCACAAAGGAAGAAAAAAAGAGAGGAAGTAGAGTACCAAGGAAAACAAGCACAATTTTTTTAAAAAAAGGAAAGGACCCTTGCCTTCTTAGCAACATTTTCATAGCTCGCCTTACTGATGAGGGAGAACGCCAGGAGAAAAACATCAGCACCACGATAGCTCAATGGTCTTAACCTATTGTAATCCTCCTGCCCTGTTTCATTAATTAAAGTGCCATATCAACAGGGCCTTCAAAGGAAGATATGCAAATTGATGGAAATAAATAAGGAGCATAAATTGAGAAAGAACAAAACCTACCTGCCGTATCCCACAAACCTAAGTTCACAGTGCTACCATCAACCACCACATTTGCACTAAAATTGTCAAAGACCGTTGGAACGTAATCCTGCATCACAAAAATGTTAAGTAACAATACATATACTTCAAAGAACGAATAATTGACGCATAAAGACGTACTCATCCAAGAACAGAATTATACACAACAATTGAAGAAGAAAGTCACTATGCATTAAATTTCTGCGTCTCCATGGCTAGAGAAAATCAAGATAACTGCAGGACAACCTAAGAATGTAGATCTTTTCATGAAACCATAAATATAGCAATTATACAAGAAAATGCGAAAAGGAGGATGCTGTGACTATACATATTAAGAGCTATATGCACGAATATCGATAACTTTTAAGCAATATTGAGTGCCGTGCATATGAATATCAATATTTTTTAAACTAAGATGTGGAGTGTATACTACTGCAAATATTTAACTGAATGACTGTAACAGCAAGACAGTACATGAGATTTATTATGAGCGTCAAAATGCGCTGATTATACATTTACTATAGGCTTATAGATACATGGTACACAGCGAGGGCCCACAGAAGGCCTCATCCAGTTAAGAAGCATGAATTTCATCCTAGATCTCTCCAAACTGAAAGCAAACAAAACCACCAAAAGGCCCAAATAGCACAAAACACCCCAAACTCACGGATTTAACCCAACATACGATAAGAGAATTTTTGTAAGAAACTGCAATTCTAAGGTGTATATATCAAATTTCATATTTTAAGAGGGATACATATATTTGCACTTAGATGATTCTATTGGGATACATATGTAAACGCCCCAAAGAAACATGAAAACTAGGTCAGATATAGCCTATTTATTTTGGTGCAACTCAGGGTGGTTAGATTTGTTCGAAGTAGAAGACAGTTTTTAGATTTGTCAGGTTCAATGAAAGACATATTTTTATTGCCATTGCATCTAAACTTTTCTTCAGGTTTGTCTACTTTATTCTGAGTCTTAATGAGTCAATTTAGCTAGCTTTTAGTTTGGGTCTAAAATCAAGCCATATAATTCGAGTCCCAGTGGCATCAAAAGTTTTATTCAAAGGTTTTATGTTAGTCACTGTCAAATAGAAGAAACAGCAGGGCCAAATGTTAACAACTGTCCAAACAAAGCCCCTGCATAAGACATTGGCTAGGAGTCCAACCTAAGATAAGTAAAACAGTGTATAGGCAGAAAAAGGGGACCAATACAGACAACAGAGTAGAAAATTTTCATCAAAAACAAAAACTTCACTATCTGCATTTCTTCTTGCATCCTTCTTCTTTGCTCTAGCCTCTCCTTTTCTTCCCTATATCTAATCTTCTTGCAGCAGGAAATCAAACCAATACAACATCAACCGTGATAGAACTCTGTTGCAGCTGATCATCGATTCAAAACAACCGAAATTTTGCAGAATCTTTGGCAAAGTTTGTAGCAGATAAATTCAAGGAAAAATGCGCCGTCAAAATCAAATGCCATAAAAATAGACTTTCCACAAAAACAAAGACCAAAGGAAATTGTTTTATTTGCCGTTTTGATCACGATTGGAGCGGAATGGACCAGATCTAATTTGCTCAAAGATTCCATGTCTTTCAAACCAATTGTCAGCATCCTAATTTACTTCCCCATTTCCTCACCGGCTTAAAATTAACTAGCATCAACTCAATTCGTAAAACGATTCACGAGAGTTCCCGTCAAAATTTTTGAGCAAAACGCACATCAAACAAGCCAATCATCATCGTGTAACTATCACAAAATAGCTTCTTTCGATCAGCACAAGATCCTAATTTACAAAACCCATGCACGCTACATTCTCTCAGATCAAACAACTACAACAACAAATCTTAACACCGACCCCCAAAACAAACGCTTCCCCATCAAAACCCCATCATGCATTCACACAAAACAAATCAACATAAAACAAGAAGAGAAAAAAAGAAAAAGAAAAAGGGAGAGGATCGCTCACCGTGGGGAAAGTGTTGCTGGTGTAGGAGATGAGCATACAGGTTTTCCCAACGGCCCCATCCCCCACCGTAACGCACTTTATAAACCTCGACGCGCTCATCTCCTCCTCCAACCTCCTCCTCCTCCTCCTCCGCTTCAACAACTACGCATCCGGGAGCCCCAAACGCGAGCCCTAATCCCCTCCGCCCCCACCCCCGCCACCTCCATGACAGAGAGAAGAGCGTGAGAACAACAACAACAACAACCACCAAAAAAAAAAAAAAAAAAAAAAAAAAAAAAAAAACCAAAAAAGGCGGAGCCCTAGCCCTAACCCTAGCCGCAGCAACGCAGCAAGATCTACGACGAGATCTCTCCCCAGTTTCTTCCTCTCCCTCTCTCTCTCTCTCTCTCTCTCTCTAGCTTTTTCTCTTCTTTTTCGTTGTTGTTGTTGTGGTTGTAGAGAGAGAAAGAGCGTACCTGAGGGGAAAGAGAGAGGATGCAATGCCAACCAAGGAATGGTGCGGTTGAAGCGGTCGTGTGGACGATGTAATTATTATTTGGCGCACACAAATTGTGAATGGTGATGATGATGATGATGATGATGATGATGATATATAAGAGAGAGATTAGTTGCTATGTTTGTGTGCACACCAACTAATAATTATAATTTATTTATTTTGAATCCGACTACTATATAGTACCAAGCTTCGGTTGCTATCGAATTTTCTGTCATTAGCTCAAACTTTTGATCAGCACTCGGACCACCATGCTTTGATTTTTTTTATTTTTTTTTTCGCCTTTTGCCTTTCGCTATCTCGAAGGTCTAAGCTGCTTCCAACTTGTACGCTCAGTTTATTTTACTTAATGAATGAACCAGGTAGCATGCTATCTATTTCTCAAAAAAAAAAAGAATTTTCTGTTATTAGATTTAACTTTTGATTATTTTCACCGGTTAAATTATGTTACTCAACCAACCAACCACCCACTCAACTCTAGAGGACCACTATTATCTTAACAGCATATTTTTTCATCCAACGGCCGAATACCCAGTAGCACCAAGCGTTTGGTACTATTTTATTGCATAATAGCATAATTCTATTTATTTATTATTTATTTATTTATTTATTATCATTATTAGTAGGTTTTTGAAAATTGTGTGGAGATTTTATGCCACTTTAAAATGTAAAGAATTTATATATTTGGAGTTAGACTAGTGTAATTTAGTCTCAACCAGTATAATTTTTATTTTTTATGATACAAGTTAATGTCAAATAATTTTAAATGGTATAATTTAGTTTGAAACAATGCAATTTTTTCATTTTTTCTTTCTTCTCTGCTTTTTGGATTTCTTGTAGCAACAGCAACGATTCCTAAGAGGGAAAAAATATGTTTTTTTTTTTTTTCTTGTTCTTCTGATTTCTGCACCATTTTTCGCAACACGCCCCCTTTCCTTGCTTCTCTATCGCAAACCGTCGCCCTAGCCCCGACGCACTCTGTCATCTTCAATTCTGTGGCGCTCGTGTTATCGTAGTTATCCACGGTCACGCCCTCAGTAGCAGCAGCCGACGTTGGCTGTCAAACGAGGTGAGAAAGAGGAAAGAAAAAAAGAGTAAGAAGTAAGGGAGGAGGATAAAAAATGAACAAGAGAGAAAAGCATAAAAGAAATAAAGATAACTTAATCAGTTTATAAAAATTTAAATCTAATCTGTAAAAATTTAAAATTTTGGTCTATTCTTGCGAAAACATAAAATTAATAAATATTTTATGCAAATTAACCTTATTATTGTATTATTAGTAGTCTAGAATATTATTAATAGCATTAAGGTTTCGTTTGGGATTGCGGAGAGATTGCGTTACGTGCAGTGAGAAATGACAACGAAAAAATACGATGTACGTAATATTGCGTTTCGCATATTGTGGTTAGTCGGTTACGATATATTTTCTGCGGTCCCATCGGAGAATACAGAAATATATCCCTATATACTTTTTCTCAATTCCATTCTATCTAATAGCGTTAGATCCATTTTTCTCAACTCCATTCTATTTAGATCCATCTCAAGAAAGTATGTTGGCAAAATACCTTGTTTGTTTCCGTATGTAATATTACATTCCGCATAACACGATGAGTCGGTTACGATATATTTTCTGCTGTCCCACCGGAGAATACAGAAGCATATTCTTATATGCTTTTTCTTCAACTCTATTTTATCTAATAGCGTTACATAGAACTCAATACCAAACTGAGCCTAAGTTATTAGTGCTATTAAGTTTTCGGTCATTGAATTAAGAGATATGCGGTTAGAATGATAGTTGTCCCCTAGGATTGCGTTAATAGTTGGTTGAATAGCATGATCTAACGGGTGAAAATGGTTAATGGGATAGATCTAATGGTGGAAAAGTTGGTAGTACTAAGTGCTTAATGCTATCGATAGCATTTTACTCTAACTCTATATTATTATTATATTATAGGACTAATAATTAAACCATTTAGCACACTTCAACGCCCAGCTAGTTTTTCTCCTCTCTTGTCTCTCTCTCTAGCTATTTGTTTGTTGTTTTCTATATTCTTATGAATAAAAAGCTTTTTGTACTCATAAATTTTCGGTCATTAAATCTACTCTTTTGATCAACCGTTAGATCATACTATTCAACCAATTACCCATTCAACCTTAAGGAACCACTATTAATCTAATTAGGAACCACTATCATCCTAACAACAGATTTCTTCATCCAACGGTCGAAAACTTATGAGTACGAAAGAGTCTATACTCATAAGAGTATAGTAGCCAGCCCTAGCCCATATTATATATTATATTCAATTATATTAAGGGCGCATATTTTTTTCTCTGTTGTATCTCTTGTATAAAAAATTATTACACACTGATGACTAAAATATGAGATTCATTTTAATTATATTCATATCATACTTGTTTTCTTTGACGTACATATTTTTCGTGAGTAAATGGCTTGCGTTTGAATTTGGTTCTTTCGACGTGATTAATAATTATGTTATATTTACGTTAATGTTAGTCGATACAAGGATTTAGAATCAACAATTCAATATGAGTTGTAATCCTACAACATTAGCGTCCAAATGTTACGTTTTTTTTTTTAAAACTTGTCGTATTATTTTTTTTGTTTTGCTCCAAATTAAAAAGAATTAGTAAACCCTAAAACCACTGAACTTATTTGTAGTTTGGGATGTGAGCTATACCTTCCGATAAATTCACCATGTTCGAATTCGGATAAAATTTTGAGTATCTGTACTCAATAACATCCCTAGCGAGGAGGGTAGTCATATAATATTTTTTGCCTAAAATACAGAAGATTTTCTTGTAAATACTTGTATTTTTTTCATTTTTTTTCATGACTTTTAAAAATCTATATTTTACTTTCTCAAATTTTAAAGTTGATGCATTTATCGCCACAGGGTCAGGTTCCGTCACTATTCCGTTAAAAAAATTATTTTTTTTCTTTATAGAACAAATAAGGCCAATTTAATTATTTCGTCCTCTCTATTAATGTTGTAACGCCTAAAAATATTTCTAAAATTTTTTTAAAATAAAATATAAATTTTTAAAATTCAAAAAATAAATATTTACCAACAAAATTTTATGTTTCTTATCGCACAAAAATTATTTGAAAAGTCTATTAGGGTGGGAAAAAAAATCTAAAATACACTAGTTATATTACTGATATCGCATAACCAGCCAATCAAATTGTTCCCTTAGATTCATCCGTCCGATCATAATTAATAAAAAGATACTTTTATTATACTTTTTTATTTAGAAAAAATATAATTAATTATTAATTAATAATGTGGTATGACTGATGTATAGTAGAATCTTTTGCGCTCTGCAGGGACCTTGCAGACAGCCTGTGAATAATCAACGAGACGTCTGCCAAAAGAAACATTTATTGGAAAAAATCCAAAAATAACAACTACTGCCAAATGTCTTCTTGTGTTTCGTTTCCTCACCAGCCAACTTGGATGCACCCATTTAATAGTATCTTTCTTAGCTTTCTCCAGGTTCGAAGTCAGAAATTAAAATTTGTCGAGAATAAAATTTAGATTTGATAAAAAAAAAAATTCAACCTCGGATAATAAAAAAAAAAATTTGTCAGATTCACTGATCATTTATTACTAGCAACAATAATGACAATATGCTCAAAGAGGGACAAGACTGTAAGAGTTGAAGGAAAAAACCAAGAAATTTGAAAAAAAAAAATTGAGACACAAATTTTATTAAAAAATTTAGCCCCCTAAAATTAAAATTTATAATATTTTAATTTTTATTACAAAGGACTTTATGCAATTTTAAAAAAGTTAGAGAGGCCATGGCCACTGTGGGCCCCTCAATGACTCCGCCCTTGGTTTTCTCGTTGCATCTAACTCCCTCTCTCTTCCGGTTTCTTTTTTTTTTTTTTTGAGATAAATAGCATGCGACCCGCTTTATTTACTTTATTTAGAAATAAATTTAGTTAGAAATGTGAATTAACTAGAATTCGAACTTGAGACCTCGGGTACCAACCACCAAACCCTTTGCCATCTGCACTAGGAACGGTCGGTCCCTCTCCCAGTTTCTCTTTTACTTCTTTTGTATTATATATATAATTTACAATAATTTTTTAACTTGATTATTTTAGGTTTAGTATGAAATAAATATTCAAAATATTAGAGTAATTCTATCGGTACATCATCCTAAAAGAAATTATAAATCTTACACCCTATCATTCAAGACCTACTATTGAAATATTTGTAAACTGTCGCATAAAAGTTGTAAGGTGTACGTCTTTTTTTGGAATGTACAACTAGCATTTTTTTAAAAAAAAAAAAAATTTCTAACAGCTTAAATTTTTTGAAACACATGTTATAACTAAAAGTTTCAAATCCAGACGTAAAGAAAAGTATTAATATAAAAAGATCAAAAATGTTATGTTCTCGCATTTTTAAGCTTTTAGAAATAAACAATTATTTGGCATCGTTTTCAATTTTGAGAGCTCATTTTGATAACACCATTTTGTTCTCTCTCTCTCTCTCTAGTTGTAACATTTGTCATTTTTTTTCCCAAGCCATCACCAATCTAGCTCCAATGTTATCCATTATGAAAAAAAAAAAAAAAAAAAATAGTGGGGAGCTCCCCAATGAAGCCTCGTTAACGAATTTTTCAATAAATATTTGGATTGAGATAAAACTGACATGCGGCAGCGAATCGAAAACTCCCCAACGAGGCATCGTTAGGGAGTTCGCTACTGAAGTTTCATTTTGTTATCCTAATCTTGTATTATTTATTTGTAGAGTGAGCACTTGATTTTACCAAGTTATATGTATGAATTATTATTAAAATTATTTTTGAAATAAATGCTTTTGTATACACATCTAATTTGAGCTTCTGTATACGAAATAATATTGTCAAAGCAAATACATTACATCTAGTAATAATTTAGACTTTTCCTTATTCCGATAATAATAATAAACTGTTTTGATTATATCAATTCCTCAAATAGCAATAACTTGATGATAAATTTTTTCTTTGAGAATATTCAATTTTGTTGGCATCTTTTTCAAGGTAGATCCACCAAATATGGTGTATTTTTTTTTTTTCCACCTACAAAGTAGCTCTTTTAATCATCAAAAAAAGTGGTTTCCTAACCTAACCCATTCAACAAGGTGCACCAATAATTTCTCCACCTAATCTAGAAGAAAATTAAATAGCTATCTAATCATTTTTTTATATAAAAAATGGTGATAATTTTAATTAATTTTGGCAATTTTCATTTATAGCTACTATAATTTTTTACCCAATGCTTATTCCAGTAAAAATAAGACACCCTTGCTGCAGGAGAATGAATTGTGCATTATTGATCTAGTGAATTTAGTTATCAAAAGTTTAAATCAAGTCATTAAATTCAATTTATTACAATTGATGTACTAAACCTAAAATTTATTTTACTATAATTAGAATCTATTGCGTTATATGAAACAACTATTATTCACTGAAAAAACTTAAGCAGCCAGAGAACGGAGTGGGCTTCAATTGAAAACAAGGAAATTAAAAAAAGTTAAAAGCTTGATAGACTTTAAACTCAATACCTCCTACGGCACAATATTAAATAATGTAACACAACTGTTGTTTCTCAAAAGTTTAAGCTACCCAACAGATTTCTTCATCAAACTTTCTAATCTTTCTCATAAAAGGTTAATATGGTGATAACCAACTTCCTAGGGGCTCACCCATTGAGATGATCATCAGCAGTATAACGCGCCACTTATCAGAAGATCACCTATTCTAAAACTACTCTAGTTCTAACACGCTTAGCCTTCTTAACCTTTTGGACTTAGCCATCATCCAAAATGGTATAACCGGTTTAAGAATTTTAGCTCTATTATATTCCATATTACTATTCAATTGGCAAATAGCCTAATCAGCATTTTCCCTCGTGTGAAGAAAAAAAAGTGGTAAGTGAATTATTTGCCACATCATCTATTTGCTAGCAAACTAATCCAAATTGCTGGGAATAAGCCTAAACTAAATAGAAAATGAACTTCACTTTTTTTCTAAATGAAGTTTAGTCAAAAGCTCAGTGACCTGTGGTGTAATTTACCTGATAATTAGTAGCATATAAACCTTTCAATAAAATGTATAGAGTGGACCAATTTAGATGTAGTGTTATTTAAGCAAATATATAAAAGGGTAATTATAATGCCATGAGGAGAATATCATCATGTAACCTTAACCTACAAGAAGAGAGATCATGCAGGAGTTGTAGTAGTAAATTATAATAATTTGATTTGTAATAATTGATTCACTTTTATTGTTTGTTTGTTGAGAGAAATTATTATGTTTTTGCAACGGTTGGTAGGAGACGTGCCCAACCAAAGTGAGTGTGGGGAACATGATTAGTTCGATTCGTACAATTGTAGTTGAGTGTGATTATTTTTTTTCTTTTTTTCTTTCTCTTTTGTCGAGTCAAATGCATTACCCATCTAACATAAGAGGCTTTTGAAAGCAAAAAGTCGAAGAGTGAGAAATTTGTGAGTCCCACAAACTCAACTTCGTTCTGTTCTGAATTAAAGTTGAAAAGTTGATCTTCGTATTGTGAGTGTGAGTTTATATAATCTCGCGATTTCGATATTGAAATAAACACTAATCTTAATGACTTTTTCGGAGTCATGAGTTCAACCTTCGAGATTTACAAAAATAAATAGGCACTAACCCCTCGTGATTAGTTTTTGTTTTCTTAGTAGTTACCTGTAATTAGGGTCATTGACCTAGTCTTTTCCTGAGATTTAATTAGAATGGCAATTTCGGAAAAGATGCCATAAAAATTGATTGATAGAATTGGAGCTAACCACCTCTTTCTTTAATTGCCTATTTTGTTCTACCCTAAACATAATTTTTCCTCTTAATTGTAAAGCATTTTATTATTGGTACTTACATCTCTTTAATTTCCTTCTTTTTTTCTTTTTTCTTATCGGTCGTCGTCCGCCGATGATCAATCACATCATGAATATAACCATAACAAAAAGGGAAATATGTTTCACGAATAAAAATATCCTCATCCAACTATTATCAAGCAATATTAATCCTCAAAACTCAGATCAAATGCAATAACTTTTTCATTGCCATTTTAAAGGAATCATTACATCGCATTTTCAAGTTCCTCGATCAATCCAACAACAGCGATTTACTTCGAGGGATTCGCCTTCGCATTCCGCCGTGAACATTTAGCTTTGACTGCGAGCGTGCCCGTAGTTCCGGGGCAATTCAAGTCTGTGCCGTAGGCCTGGTGCGAGACGGGCAGAGTGCATGATCTCTTCCCCAGGCATAGCTGCGAATCGAGAAAGAAGAACAATTTAAGATCGCAGTTTGATGAGAACGAACCAAAATGAATACATTTGCGAAAGAAACTAAACTAAACTACCAATCTACTGTAAGTCATCTGAACTAATAATCTGGTTATTTGATGTATTAAGCAAATCACATGGGAGCGAGTTTATACCAAGAGTATATTAGTCGTCTCAAATACCAATCAAATTACTGGATCTATACGGTAAACCACACAGGCAGGTCGTATAGAGAAAGAATATTTACATATAAAAACCGCAAAATTATCATTTTCGTGGTAGTGTTGTGAGTATAATCCCTAGAAAATTTAAATTTTTCATAAATGCCCTTAACAAACTTGATTCCTTGCACATAAATCCATGTACTTGCAAAAACCCCTCTACTTAGAAAAACTTATTCGGATAGAAACGACCTAACCTCCATGAATTGGATCGCTTGCCAACTTAAGAAAAAGGAACTTTGGTAAGAAACTACACTTCCAAGGGGGTACATAATGAAATTCAGATTTTAAAGGCGGATATGTGTAAATAGGTGATTTTGTGTGGATATATACGTATATTTTTGTAGAAGCAGAATAATGTTTACCTTTTCAACGAGGATCTTGGCCTGTGGAGTGTGGCAATTCCCCACGGTGAAATTACCGCAGACGCCCATGAGGCTCCCGAAGCTCGCGAACATAATCTGGTTGATCACCTTCTTCTCAGGGCACTTTAGGGTAGCACTCGGCTTAACATCTATAGCAATTACCCGAATCTGGCTGTCCTGCCTCACCCATGACTTAATGTGTGCAGGGTGGTACTCAGAGACGAACATGCAGATGTTATCCCTCTTCACCTTTACAATTGATATGTCCCCCAGCCTCCCTCCATGTTCCTCGAACATGACCATGAGGTTGTTCTTCAGCCTTAAGAAGGCTTGAGGAAAAGAGAAGCAGAAGTACTGATTGAGTAAAGCTGTTGGAATAATTGACAACTTCTTGTGAAGCTTCTAATTGGGTTTCCACTTTTCAGGCCACATGCACTTTTTAACTTACCACCGTCACAGAGAAAACTCCAAACTCATCTTTTTTGCTTTTTTTGTTGACAAAAACCTGGTTTCCAGAAGTTTCTGATTTTTGGGGAAGAGCTATTTCAGAAGTTGGGCCGAACAAGCACTTGTGAATCACTTACACTGACTGAGAAGGCTGTCCCAACGGAGAAAGGTAGGACACCCAGTATCGCCAAATGCATTCGCCATTGATCCATACTAGCCCCTTCCCCATGCTGCTCATATCTAGGGCAACTGGGTCATTTCCAGTCGGAGCATCAAAGTATCTCTGAGAAGCAGATGAACCAAAACCACATTAACTACCTGCTTTGGCAAAAACGATCTTTATTATTTCATAAAGCTGTACTAAGAACCATTTAGTTATGATAAATAATTATTATTCGTCTTTCCATTTGGTTATAAGACAGAACATCTGCTTCATGTTACTTTGTACCAGGTAATCGGCGAGCCACTTGTAGCCTCTGCCATTGAACACGGCTAGATCCTTCCTCACTGTGGATTCCCAACTTCTCTCCGCTCAATCCAACCTATGGGATGGTAAGTTAAGATTAGTAAGCCACTTAATTAAATAATCAACAGCTTGGTATGTACTTCAATGATAATAATTTAACAGAAAACGGAAGATAAGGTTTGAAACATTCGACGAGTATGTACCTCATGCCCCCAGCCATTTACTGTCAAATCCAGAGTCCCTGTGTTAAGACCTTGAATCATGACTTCGTCAATACCACTATACTTCTTTTCTAACCCAGCTCCACTATCCTAAATATGAGAAATTGAAGATGTTAACAAACATTCTTTTCACAATTAGGAGCGGTAGAATTATAAGGACAGCTTAAGTTCCAAAAATGAAGCGGCCTTTTCAGTTAGGTGATCGGCCTATATCATTACCGGCATTCCTACTGTCAAAAACAAAAGCGCTAGGTGATTAATTCCTGCTTTTAGGTCCATGGCATTCTGGAAGACAAACTTTTTGGCGAGCTTCACTGCATGCGCAGATCCTGCAAGGTGCAATACGTGTGAGAATCACCTAACTTTTATTAATATGGCTATGCTTGGATGGTGACAACAGTAGAGTGCCTAATGCATGAAATAGACATTACGACAAATTTGAAATATATGACTTTGATTTGTATTGACTATTTAAGAATATGCAGAAAATACTTATCTGACTAAAAACACTTGAAAATTTGACATCTATAATGTCAGAAAGTCCTACAACTTAACAACATTTCATATTTACATAGTTTTCTCAACTCTTTTGTATGTTTTCTTTCTATTTATCACATTTTTATATCTAGTAAATTTATTATATTTAATTGTATCTTATTTGAACTGCATATCCACCTGCATATGCACTCAGCTACTGCATATAAAAAAATATATGTATCTCAGCCACCTGCAAACAATTTGCTCTTGCAAAAGATTAATTTCAGTTTTATCTTCGAAATGATTCACTAACCAAAAAAAAAGGTGCCTGACTAACTATTTTGTTATTGATAAGTATAAGGCGGAAGGTCAAAAGATTACCTATGTAAGTGCCATTCACAAAGGCATGCACCACTTGAATCACTGGCCGAATATCGCGTCTCATTGGTAAGTCTTCTGCCTCTAGATAGAAGCTACATTTACAGGAAAAGATAGCAAGCAAATGCACAGTGCCATCAGATGTTTAAAAAAAAAAAAACATATGGAGCCAGAATAATATGCAAAACAAAATCTCTTTCTTAAGGCCAAAAAAAAAAATTTATTTATTGTTCCTCGAATTGTCGAAATTGAGATTATGTAATAAGCAAAAGCTGTCAGAATAAGTTGTGAATTATGTAATCTGATTCAAATATTTCTTTTTCTTTTCTTGATAAAAAATATGATAACAAATTTTGAAGATCATGGTTCTCAGCTCCTAACCATATTCGTCTAGAGGGGCTTCATCGTAGTATCTAGTCATGACGAAAGCAGCACCTGTCCTCCCAAAGTCGGTCCCCTCCATGATACTGAGTGAAGAATGAGCAATAATAACAAAATGTTATGCTGGATAATCCTCCCATTTTCTTTTTTTCCTTTAATTTTAATAAGCACGTTGTGTTACAACAGACACGATGAATTACCATGTAGTAGTTAACTAGAGTGCCAATCTTTGAGAAGAAACGTGCAACACTGAAAGCAAGATCGTCAGCCGATCTTTGAGATGGTGGATCACCAAATACCCTATATCTGAAATGAACAAAATTTGCTCCTTTTTTTAGAACAACATGATCTCTCATCAAAATAAAAAAAAAAACAAACAAACAAACAAATAAAAAAGTAGCTTATGCATGTTTCCTGCAATTTTGGTATATATTGGAACTTACGCACTGTAGTCAGATTGTTTATAGCTGTACTCTTATCTTACTAGATAACTTGCATTTCCTCTGAGGTTAGATAAAAAGAAAGCCAGAAGTGACATATGCATCTGTATTGCCATAGAGAAATTTAATGCAACTCTTTCGCTTGACATCAGTAGACATGACAAATTCAGCACTTGATACATATCAGTCAATGCCCATGTGGCTTCTCCCTTCTTTAGCTACATTATTTTAATTTTCTATTCAGATAAGAAAAGTGATATACTTACTGAGCAGTCAAGTTCTCAGTCCATAGGAGAGGCTTGCTTGGATGCTTTGTGCCAAGAGAAACAGTCTCCACACTTCCTTCCGTTGCATGCATTTATCTGAAAGATCGAAGATTGGAGTTAATATTCCATCGAGAATATCATATATTTTCCAAAGATATAAAATTGTCCTCTGGCTGCCTGATTTATGAACTCAAGAGTTGAGATATTAGAACACATTCCTTTTTCACAAGAAGATTTAATAATAAGAATGCTCACCACTGTGTCAGGAGCATTGTTCTGCTTGCACATCACCCACGGAACTCCAGTATTTGTCTGATTAGCCATATTGCCAGCCCACTGGATATATCTCATCCCTGCTAGCCCAACCATGGGAGCGATGTTATTGTATTCATTCTCAATCTGTTGAAGTCAAGTTCACCACAGAGTTCCCGCAAGGCGAAGGAACAATTTGTCTGAGTTGATCATAGAAAAGATAAAAAGAAAGAGACTAAAGACACCATAAAAAGCCCAGAAAGAACCTGCGATAGAACAATGGGGCCTCCTTGAGAAGCATATAGCTTCTCGTTCTTCATAAGTTGCACTACCTTTTCGACAAACCTCTTCATATGGTACTGTCACAAAAGCGAAATGTATTACTACAATAAAATATTAAGAATTTACATTTATGCAGCACATATTTAAGCTAAATATAGCATGTCAAAACTAAAAGCAACTTCTTTACCTTGAAAGGTTCATTGTCAGTCCGGAAGGCGATGCCCTCAACCTCCCGAAGCCAGTAAGGCAGCCCTCTGAAATCGACCAAGATGCACATTAGCACAGCAAAATTGTAACTTAAAAAAAAATGAATCTCAAGGAGGAAAGTAGGTATAACTGTAAGCTAAGAGGAGAAAGTAAATTGAAACCAACCCATGATTCCACTCAGCCTGGATGAAAGAGCCAATCCTGAGGGTGGCATACATACCCTGCTGCTGGATCAACTTGATGAATTTCACCAAGTCATACTTTCCTTCAAAGTTGAACTGCACTCACAACGAAGACCAACTTTTAATCCTTTATTATGCATATAAATGTGAAAAGTTAGTGCTCATTCAGCACAGCTTTTTGGAACAGCTAATCTGCTAGATAAGCAAAAACAAGCCATTTTCACAAAAATAGGACCAGAATTCGCAGAAGTGAGAAGCCAAAATAGCATTCTGGGGGCCAGAAGCAGAAACTCCTATTTGAATCTTCTGTTACTAAGCACCAGTACGAAGCTGCCGGGTAGTGCCCGTGGAAAAGCAGGTAGAATTACATCGAAAAGAACTAATCAAGCGACAGTTCTGCACAAGTTCTGAACCAAACCAAACAAGCTATTAGCAATTAACCAAGCCATACCTGCCCCGGAACAGGCTCATGGACATTCCAGAGCACGAAAGTCTGAATCACATTGAGACCAAGGATTTAAGTGTCGTGGCACGGGGTCGTGCCGGAAACTTGCCGGCACGGTACGGCACGGTGCGTGCCGAGCCATGCCGATGCGTGCCGGTCAAAAAAATTCTTATGTGCCGACACATAATAGTATGAAATATTTATTTTCTTTAGCAACAAAATATTCTAACTATTTNGCCGGTCAAAAAAATTCTTATGTGCCGACACATAATAGTATGAAATATTTATTTTCTTTAGCAACAAAATATTCTAACTATTTATTATATCTTTTTATCATATCTTTTGAACTTTATTGAAAAAATTACTTACTAATTTTAAAGAATAGAGGGTTTTGAGTTGTGCCATCGGCACGGGGTCTGTATTGTGCCTGTATTTTGTTGGCACGGTACGATAAGGTGGATACGGCCCGTACTAACGGACGCTTAAAACCTTGATTGAGACCCTTGCTTCGCCTTCCAGATGAGGTCCGGCCACATCTGACTCCAAAAGAAACCACCACTCAAATTAGCCATCAACTCTTCACACAGGAATTACCTCAAACATATCCCATGCATACAAAAACTATAGAGAAGGCAAACTTTACGTATAATCCACATATTATACTGATATTGCAACTTGGTACCTGTACTTTTAACTAAACAGTTAAATACCTGAAATTTCATGTATATTATTACACTTCGTCTCTAAACATTTAAAAAAATATATATTTAACGACCAATTTAGTGGCTAGTGTAATACACGTGAAATTTTAAGAACTAAAACATTCACTTCAGAATTACAGGAAACAAGTCGCAATATTGGGATATTACAGGGACAATCTATACATTTTATCACTAGAGAGAGAGAAGATAACCTCAGGCGGGCTCAGAGGGTAATGGACGGATCCCAAGAAGAACAACTCCCTCCGTCTATTAACGACAGGGAGCGGCTATCTTACGCGACGCCGACCTCCGTCGCCCACGACGTGTTCGACGAAATCGCCACAAGAAGTAGCGCCGCGATAAACCAGGCATTCTCTAGGGCTGGGGTATCTCCCTTACGCTCGCTCGTCCTCGAGTGGGGGAGAGGGCGAGGTAAGGGGAGAAGCCAATGTGGAAGCCCCGCTTGGGAGAGTGGGCGGAGGAGGGGGTGTGAGGGGGAGCTTATCGCGAAGAGGGGGAGGAGCGGGGTGGAGGAGACCCCGTCGATGGAGGGAGAGGGAGCGGAGGAACGGGAGCCGAGGAGGAGAGGCGCCATGGGAGGAGAGAGAGAGAGAGAGGGAGGAAGCTCCAGCGAAGGGGAAGGGGTTTTGGTTTTGGCTCTCGAAGTGGAGAGAGAGATGAAAGCGAGTTGAGGTCGTAACTAAAGGTGTAATGTGGGCCGTGCCCACATATTCCGGGCCGAAACGGGCTTGGGGCCGGCCTAGCCCGGCCCGAATTAATTTCGGTCTGGACCGTGCCGACGCCAAGTTGTCTACCTTCTGGCTCGGCACGGCCCTTTGGCCGGAAGGCACGGGCCGTATTTTTTAAATTTTTTTAAAAAAATTTAGTATAAAATTTAAAAATATAAACAATAAGTTTTTTTTATTTAAATTAATATTTTAAATAAAATCTTAAAAAAATATAAAAATAATATAATTATGCAATTTTGCGTGACGCAAAGTACGCTTGCGAGCCATTTGGGGGCCAAGGGGTTCCCCTATCTTAAGACCNTTATAAAAATAATTATACTAAAGTAAATATTTAATTTTTAAAAAATAAATAAATTTGTATTATTTATTTTTTAAAAAAAAAAGAAAACGAAATAGACTTTTGGTCCAATGGACCAAAATTTTTTGGTTCATTGGACCAAAAGTGCTCCTCCCAAGGTCTAAGCTTCTGGGAAGCCCTCCTCCCAAGGAGCTCAAACCCCATGGCCCAAGACAATTGACATCGGGTGCTGGCCATGCTAGCCCGGCTGGCACAGCCCAAACCGATCGGGCCGTGCTGTGCCGGGCCGCCCGCCTCCCTTCAGCCCGGCACGGCTTAGGTACGTTTCGGGCCGTACCAGAACGTCGGGCTCCAAAAAATGGCCCAGCATAGCCCAGAGCCCCGGGCCGGGCCGGTCCGGCACGGGTGCTAGAATACCCATGCCATGTTCTAGCCCGGTCCAAGGCCGTGCTAGGCCAGGCGGCTCACGTGGCATCCGACCCGTTTTACATCCCTAGCTATAACGCGATCGTATTTGACTGAGTAATCGGTAAATAGTGGGGAAAGTATACGCTGGATCCGTTTTGGTTTTGCATTCCTTGCATAACTATCTTTTTTTACTAAATCAATAGTATTTAATTATCTGCATTTAAAATTAAATGCCAGTAAATGTTTTTAAATACTCATATATATCATAATCCACAAATAGGCACATCTAATCCAATAGGCAGTGCGCAAGTAAACTCGAGTTGTAATTTATGTTTATTTGTTTTATAAAAATGACTATTTAATTATAATAAGATTGAAATCATCTAATCATATTCTTTTTTTTCTTTGTATAATGGCAATAATAACATTCCCTCTAAAAAACCACCAAGTAATGAAATACAATCTTCTGAATCGAGCTTTGAGGTTCCACGAAATCAGGTAGTTCTATTTTTATTAATTTATCTTAATGTTCTTGTATAAATTATTATATGCAGTTAAAATCAATATAGATATCCAACATACATTATATTTGAATGCAGGATTATTGAGTAAAAGTTATTGGAAAGGATGTCCATACTATGTTAGATAATGAGGTTATCTTCTATTACTTATTCTCTATTATTTATTCTGATTCTTCTTGTTATTTATTTTTTATGCATACAAATCTCAATTTTTATTTTTTAATTATATTTCAATATTATTTCAATATACTTTTTATGCCATTAATTACGTATATTATTATGATCATATGATATTTACTCACTAATGCAAATTAGTCATAACTTTTTAAAAAAATTAACTATATTTTTTTATTTTTACTGAATATTAGGATAAAGTTGAAGTATATTTAAAGAGTTTGAAAAAAAGTTGAAGTAAGAGTTTGAAAAAACCTCACAAGTATGTTGCATAAGGTTCTTTGTTGAACACAAATCCAACTACTAAAATAGATGGCGTTAAGATCGCAATGCTAGGAAGTTCAAATAAATGTTTCAATAGAGCTTAACGAGCCGTTATTAAGATCATATGTGAGTTTTCAAACAATTATTTATGTTGTGGCAGTAATTGTAGTTTGACCATTTACATTTGTATAAGACTTATTTTTTTATCTTTTAATTTGATTTTATCATCTAATGTATACTATTGACTTGTTAATCCTTAATTTTCTTGCCAGTGACTTATGCACGGACACGGATGATGCTTCAGAAGGCGAGTTCTCTAAACAATTGGAGTTATCTTTCTTTTGCCAATGCAATCGTCTAATATTTAAACTTTGATAGCTAGATTTTGAAGTAGTGGGTTTTTCTTGTCATTTTCTTTTAATTAAACCCTAAAATTAGGTTCGTAAGTATTGTATGTGGATGTAGTTGGGCAATGCCTTTTCTGCTAAAGACAATTGGAAGTACTTTGTATAATTTCAGTTGAATGATCTCATTATCAGATGTAAAGCCCCTTGAGGTTGAGGCAGGGATAAAATCTGTTACTTCTAATGAGTAATCTGCCCTCATTTGGTGATATATGGACTTATTGAATATTGAATGTAATACAGGATTTTAACTCATTTGTTTGTGTAATTGAGAATTAGCTTATTAAATAATTTGTGTTAATTTATTATGTATGATATATATTACTTATTACATAAAAATACTGAAATCACGTATTATTTAATAAAATGCATTATTTTTAAATATTATGGTAAAAATATGATAGTACAAATTATTATTTTTATTATTTTTATTTGTTTAAAAAGCATAATTTAAATAATATTTATATTTGCAAAATAATATAGAATTACCGACATTTATTAATATAATACTAGAAACAAAAATAGTATGCTTACATTTATATAATATTGCAAATTAAATAATAATTACCGGCATGTGCCGGAGATTATTAAATAATACAAGCATTTAAATAATGTCGGTAATAGTTATCTCTATAACGTTATTTATTTAATGTTATTAATTACTTAACATTAACGACAATCTATTTAAATATCGGTAGAAGATTTAACAACACGAGTAAAAGCAGCATTAAAAGCTTAATGCCGCTAATAGTTTTTTGCAGCAAATTTTTGATTTTAGACGGTAATAACTAAATGACGCTAAATCATAATTTTTTTGTAGTACATATCCACAGGTTAGGGACAGAGTCTGCCCTACATAGCTTTAATCCGGGCTGAGCAAATCCTTTAAACTTTTTATTTAAAATATTTTAAAATATATAATTTTAAAAAAAATTAATAAATTATATTTATTTAAATCTAATATTTTGATTAATTTATATTTAAAAAAAATAATTATAACAAAAAAAATCTAAAAAAAAAAAATAAGCGGGAGGGGGCCGTGGGGCGGGCTACGTCCGGTCATGTGGCCCCGCACGTGCCACAGAAAAAATGAGAAACGCCGCGCCACAGAAAAAATGAGAAACGCTGGAAATCGAAAGCGCACGCGCTCTCTGCATCCAGAAGCTGCACCGTTCTTTATTTATAAATAGTAAATTTAAATAATTAATAAATTTATACAATTATTTTATGTTTAGTGAAGGTNAATCAAATTCTTTTTTTCTTTGTATAATGGCAATAATAACATTCCCTCTAAAAAATCACCAAGTAATGAAATACAATCTTCTGAATCTAGCTTTGAGATACGTTCTGGATCTAGTTTTGAGGTATCACTAAATGAGATAATTTTTTTCTAATTAATTTATCTTAATGTTCTTGTATAAAATGTTATATGCAGTTAAGATCAATATAGATATCCAACATACATTATATTTGAATGCAGGGTTATTGAGTAAAAGTTGTTGGAAAGGATGTCCATACTATGTTAGATAATGAGGTTATCTTCTATTACTTATTCTCTATTATTTATTCTGATTCTTCTTGTTATTTATTTTTTATGCATACAAATCTCAATTTTTATTTTTTAATTATATTTCAATATTATTTCAATATACTTTTTATGCCATTAATTACGTATATTATTATGATCATATGATATTTACTCACTAATGCAAATTAGTCATAACTTTTTAAAAAAATTAACTATATTTTTTTATCTTTACTGAATATTAGGGTAAAGTTGAAGTATACTTAAAGAGTTTGAAAAAGAGTTGAAGTATATCTAAAGAGTTTGAAAAAGCCTCACAAGTATGTTGCATAAGGTTCTTTGTTGAACACAAATCCAACTACTAAAATAGATGGCGTTAGGATCGTAATGCTGGGAAGTTCAAATAAATGTTTCAATAGAGCTTAACAAGCCGTTATTAAGATCATATGGAAGTTTTCAAACAATTATTTATGTTGTGGCAGTAATTGTGGTTTGACCATTTACATTTGTATAAGACTTATTTTTTTATCTTTTAATTTGATTTTATCATCTAATGTATACTATTGACTTGTTAAAACTAACTCTTAACATGTTACTTTTCCACAAGTTCTGTGCAAGTAAGGATACATTTGAAATTCAAGAAAATATAAATCATCTTATGCTATTTTGTTATATTCACAAACTACTTTATATTATGTGACTATTATGTATTTGGATGCGTTATTTGTGGATGCATTACTATTTTTGTGTTTAGAAAAATTTGGTGGTCTTATGTTATTTTTTGAATATTGAATGTAATACAAGATTTTAACTCATTTGTTTGTGTAATTGAGAATTAGCTTATTATTTAATTTGTGTTAATTTATTATGTATGATATATATTACTTATTACATGAAAATACAGAAATCACGTATTATTTAATAAAATGCATTATTTTTAAGTATTATGGTAAAAATATGATAGTACAAATTATTATTTATATTATTTTTATTTGTTCAAAAAGCATAATTTAAATAATATTTATATTTGCAAAATAATATAGAATTACCGGCATTTATTAATACTAAAAACAAGAATAGTATACTTACATTTAGGGGCTGTTTGGTTGTACGCATTTGCAACTGCAGTGCAGTTGCAAATGCGTGCAGCCACAATTCCTTTGTTTGGTTTAGTGTAGTTGAGTTCAACTGCTGCAGTTCCAACTGCACAAGAAGGCCCAAATGCTGCAGTTGGAACTACATCCAAATTGATCGTAGTTCCAACTGCAGCAGTTGGTGAGGGATAGGATCACCCACAAATTAATAATAATAATAATAAATAAATAGCTAAATAAATAAATAATATATGTATATAGGTAAATAAAAATACTTATAAATAAACTCATACTAATAAAATTTTTTAGACAATACAAGCTTTGTGCAAAAAATTAATTTTTTTAAATTTATTTATTTAAAATATAAATATAGTTTTTTTTTTCTAAATTTTTATAGAATGTGATCGTGTATGTTAATTTAATAAGTTTTAATTAATTATAATTATTAAAATTGAAAAAAAAATGAGAGAATCGCTTAAATATTTAAAGTTTGATTTACATATTAAAATTAAATAAATTAAAATTTTAAATGTGTCGATTAATAAGTTGAAGAATTATCGAAAAATATAAAAATATTATATATATCTACTTATTTATTTATAAATAGTAAATTTAAATAATTAATAAATTTATACAATTATTTTATGTTTAGTGAAGGTAACCTCACCACTCTATCTGAAGAGGTGACAAAATTCATAAATACAACTATCAGCTTCATATTACCAAACAGAAGAAATGTAACTGCAGCAGTTGCAACTGCGTAAAACCAAACAGACTAGGTGTAGTTATAACTGCAGCATTTGCAACTGCATGTATTTCCAACTACACTGTTTCTGCAACTACATCCAACCAAACGGCCCCTTATAAATATTGCAAATTAAATAATAATTACGCGGCATGTGCTGGAGATTATTAAATAATACAAGCATTTAATATAATGTCGGTAATAGTTTATCTCATAAACGTATTTATTTAATGTTTATTAATTACTTAACATTAACGACAATCTATTTAAATATCGGTAGAAATTTAACAACACGGAGTAAAAGCGGCATTAAAAGCTTAATGCCGCTAATAGTTTTTTGCGAGCAATTTTCCGACTTTAGACGTAAAACTAAATAACGCTAAATCATAATTTTTTGTAGCTACATATCCACAGGTTAGGGACAGAGTCTGCGGACATAGCTTCAATCCGGGCTGAGCGATCCTTTAAACTTTTTATTTAAATATTTTAAAATACTATAATATTTTAAAAAATTAATAAATTATATTTATTTAATCTAATATTTTGATTAATTTATATTTTAAAAAAATAATTATACAAAAAAATCTAAAAAAACGAATATAGGCGGGAGGGGCCGTGGGGCGGCCCGTCCGGTCATGTGGCCCGCACGTGCGACATAGGAATTCGGGTTAGGGAACCCTGTCATTTTATCTTACCATTACCTTCATTTTCCTTTTTGGCCACAGAAAAAATGAGAAACGCCGTGCCACAGAAAAAATGAGAAACGCTGGAAATCGAAAGCGCATGCGCTCTCTGCATCCGGAAGCTGCGCCGTTCTGGCTGCCACAGGGTTCTGGGCGCTGCGGGCGGTAGGGGTGGCAATCCAGCTCACTGTTCACGCGACCACTCGTGTTCGGCTCGAAATGAGCTCGAAATCGAATCGTTTTTTAGTAAACAAAGCCGA
The DNA here is from genome assembly GCF_001540865.1 of Ananas comosus. Lineage (NCBI taxonomy): Eukaryota > Viridiplantae > Streptophyta > Magnoliopsida > Poales > Bromeliaceae > Ananas > Ananas comosus. Next base: position 7,645,510 of record NC_033642.1, on the reverse strand, counting down.
ACACGAGCTAAATTTATCGGCTTGTTTAATAAACAGCCAAGCCGACACGACGCTCGGTCAGCTCACTCATGTTCGCCGATAACAGCTCGAATACATAATTTTATATTTATATAATTTATTTAATTTTATTTATATATAAATAAATAATTATATATATAAATATATATTTTATTATTTAATTTTTAGCAAAAAAAAATATAAAGCGAGCCCAATCATAAAAAGACTTATTTATATATAAAGTTTCAACTATTACATCAAAGTCTAATGGATAAAATTTTATAAATTTATTTTTTATATATATTCAATCTAATCTTTTATTATTGTTTGGTTGGTTGGCCGAGCTCGGGTTAGCCGCTGTGTCGCTTCGTTATTAACGAGGCCGAACACAAGCTGAATTTTCGGCTCGATACTTTAACAGCCAGCGCTTGTTTTCGGCTTGTTAAACAATACGAGGCCGAAAGAGCGGGCCGCCAGCGCTGTGCTCGCTCCGTGGTTTCGGCGGTTGTCGTATATTGTTGACGTGTTTGCGGGTTTTGGCGACTGGGGTTTTTGCGGTATGGGTTCTCGTTTCCCACATCAAGACTGATATCACACCCCCTAGCGGCCCAGTAGAGCTCACCGCGCTCATGCGCCCCGCCCCCGCTCCTGCCACTGCCGTCGCCTTCAACCATAGCCCTAAAAATCTCTGCCTCTCCGCCAGCACGGCCCATGCAGTAGCGTTTATTTTCGATTGCCGACAACGTGACGTCGATCGAAAATTCGATAATTTTTTATTTCTTTAATTTGTTTTCATTTTTTAGTTTTTAATTAATTTTATTTATTACTTTTTTATTTTTTATTTTATTTTTTTTATACAGTCCCTTCGGATTAAGATCAATGTGTCATGCAATCATTGCCGTGAGAAATTCGAGAAAATCGCGGTCTTAATTCCTACGAAGTCCACCTGACCGGTAATTGTGGCTGCGGTAAAATGTTCCAAATTTACATGGAAACATTAGTATAGTTTTTTTTTTTCCGTTTTCCCCTCTTAGCAAACTGAATCGATTTAGGCTGGAGAGTGGATTGATGACCCGTCATCGTTTTTTTCATTTTATTTTTCGATTTTTCTGGGTATATGGAGATTTTTTTCATTTCATTTTTCGATCCATTGCTCAATGTTGTGTGATATTTGAGAATTTATTATAGTCACTCCACTGTAAGCAAAAATTGCGCTAGACGAATCAAAAAATATAAAGAATATATAAAAATAATAATACTAAAGTCCGGATATCCACATCCATATCCACAGGCTAAGGACAGGGCATGGCTACCCTTCATTCTGATACCAGTTGATACTCTCATGATTAGGATCCTCACAAAAGTACTCCAATTAGGATCTTGAGCTCTGGTAATGACAGAAACATAGAACAGAGAACAAGAAGGAAGAGAGAGAGAGAAAGAGAAGAGAATCAATTTGTCTATATTCATCAGTAATCAGTTATTACATCTCCTCCCCTTTTATAGCTGGGGCAAGGCACGTATGTAAAATAATAACAATGTGAACATTTGGCAGTTAAGCAGTTATAGTAATGAGCAGTTGAGATGGTCCTTCTTCATCTGAACCCAACGACTTCAAGTGTGATTTTATTCAACGGCCCAATTACCCTGATTAGTCAAGTCCACTAGGCCATTTGACAGTTTAACTCTGGCACCTACTTTGGTGAAGTGTATCAGTGCCCCCCTCTTCAAGGGATCCTTGTCCCCAAGGATCAAATTGAGGATATTGGTGCTGGATATCAAAGAGATACTCCCAGGTGGCATGTTCCCTTGGTTGATTCGACCATTGAATTAAAACTTGTGTAGCAGCTCTCCCACGATGCTTAACAAGACGCCTATCCAATATGGTCATTGGTTTGGCCAGTATTTGCCCACTAGAATTAACAAATGTTGGAATATGAGGCGAGGCTGGGGACGATCCTATCTTTTTCTTAAGTTGGGATACGTGGAAGGTGTTGTGGATTTTGGCAGAGTCGGGTAGCCGAAGCTTATACGCGACAGGTCCCACTACGGCCGTTACTTCAAACGGACCAAAGTACCTTGGAGATAGCTTTTGAGAGGTGTGCTTCCGAAGTGATTGTTGCTTATACGGCTGTAATTTAACATAGACCCAATCCCCTACTTGCAGCTTCCGCTCCGACCTTCCTTTATTTGCCATTTGTCGCATTCTATTTTGAGCCTTAGCTAAATTTTCTTTGATCAGTCGCAATGCAGTCTCTCTAGCAGTCAGTGTTCGATCCACCATGTCTATTGATGACTCGCCGGCTAAATAAGGAACATGCAATGGTGGTACCTGCCCATACACTACCTCATATGGCGTTGTCTTGGTTGAAGAGTGAAAAGATGTATTATACCACCATTCAGCTAGGGGTAACCACTTGGACCACTCCTTAGGTTTGTCCCCTGTCATACATCATAGATAATTCTCAATACATCTATTAACCACCTCGGTTTGGCCGTCGGTTTGCGGATGATATGCTGTAGAAAGGTTAATTTTTACATGAAGCCCTTTGAATAATCCTTGCCAAAAGTGACTAACAAATATAGCATCCCGATCGCTTATGATGCTTTTCGGCAAGCCATGCAATTTGTATATGTTGTCTAAAAACACTTGAGCCACTGAAGGAGCAGTATAAGGGTGAGAGAGTGCCATAAAATGAGCGTACTTACTCAATCGGTCCACTACCACCATGATGACATCCTTTCCATGCGACAATGGCAACCCTTCGATAAAATCCATAGAGACTTCAGTCCAAATTCCCTCAGGTATTGGTAGAGGCTGCAGTAAGCCTGCTGGGGCTGATGTTTCGTACTTATTTTGTTGACAAACTACGCATTCCCTTACAAATATACTAACATCTTTTTTTATCCCTTTCCAGTAAAAATAACTTTTTAACCTCTTTGTTGTTACTGCGGCTCCTGAGTGACCACCTAGTCAACTGGAGTGGAATTTGGTGACGACCTTCATTTTTCTTTCCCGCCACAGAAAAAATGAGAAACGTCGGAAGTGAAAAGCGCCCAGAAATAATATAGAATTACCGGCATATATTAATACTAGAAACAAAAATAGAATACTTACATTTATATAATATTGCAGATTAAATAATAATTAGTGCTCGAGATTATTAAATAATACAAGCATTTAAATAATATCGGTAATAGTTATCTCTATAACGGTATTTATTTAATGTTATTAATTACTTAACATTAACGACAATCTATTTAAATATCAGTAGACGATTTACCAACACGAGTAAAAGCGGCATTAAAAACTTAATGCCGCTAATAATTTTTGCAGCAATTTTTTGACTTTAGGCAACAATAACTGAATGACGCTAAGGGTGTGTTTGGTTCCACGTAAAACTGCGGAAAAAAAATTTTCGGTGGAAAAAAAATTTTCGGTGGAAAAAAGTTTTACGTCGCTTGGTGTTTGGTTTGTAGGAAAAGAAAAATAATTTTCCACGATGGTTGTTTGGTTGAAAGGAAAAAAAAGTATAAATAAAAATTATTATATTTTTTTATTTTATATATTTTATATTATTAATATATAATTATTATCATATTACATATCTATTAGTATTATAATTTATATTTATAAATAAAATATATTTAAAATATATTACGCAATAATTAAATATGCAATATAATATATAATACTATAAAATAAATTATTAAATAGTTATAAATAATATTTATAAATAAAATATTATATAATAATATATTTATATTAAAAATAAAATACCATATAATATAAATATAGTATTAATAATATATAGTAGATATATATATATATATATATATATAATAATATATATATATATAAGATCGGGGAGAGAGAGAGGTCCACCTTGGACCTCTCTCTCTCGTGGTCCACGAGATGGGGTGTCTCTCGTGGACCGCGCCCTTGCTGCACCCCGCCCCGGCAATCCAACGCCGCGACTTTTCGTTTTCCGCTCAAAACAAGGCCGCTTTCCGTCCGATTCGTAAAAAAAATTTTCCCAAAAAAAAAATTTTACATTCAACCAAACATTGAAAATTTACTTTTCCACTGAAAATTTTTTTTTCAGTGTGGTTTTACAGCAAACCAAACGCCCCCTAAATCATAATTTTTTTTGTAGTGAGGCCATGAGAATGGTGCCCTAACCCTGGTAAGTAACAAAGACTCTCTCTTTCTCTCACTATTAAACCTCTCTTTATATATATAGAAGACTTTCTTTATATGAGACTGTTGATGCAAAAAATTGAAATTAACATGTCGACCTAATCCACGTGTGAGACAATAAAGACACATGGTACACCAGGAGTCGGCAATAAGACGCCTGAAGGTTTTAGGCGGGAACGGTTGAGAAGTGGGCATAACTTCCACGATGGAGCATAACTTCCATGAGGAGTGGGCGTAACTTTCACGATCATAGTTACAACCACTCCCCCACTACTTTCAACCGACCAATAATGTGGGCTGAGAAGACATCACTATAAATAATAACATCAAAGCCTGTAATAGAGGTCTTTCTCCATCCTAAACGAGAAGACCACCCTTATTTCCTCTACATTTTTATCGTTTTTCTAGGAGTAGTCTAAATGTAATCTTTTTCTTTTTCCCATTTACTGCTTTCCTAGGAGTAGTTCGCTAAGTAGAACCCTGGAGTCTGTCTGCTCCACGGGCATCACTCCGTTGTAGACTACATTTGCAGAGTCTGTCTGCCCCACAGACATCACTCTGTTGTAAACTATATTTCTGAGTCTGTATGCCCTTCGGGCACACTCTTTTTTATTATTATATAAAGGCATTCGGCTCTTTCAACTGACCAGTCATTGTGTACTTCTTCCATTCGGCTCTTTCAGCCGACCAGTCATTGTGTACTTCTTCCATTCAGCTCTTTCAGCCGACCAATTACTATGTACTTCTTCCATTCGGCATTTCTGCCGACATTGATCCCTGCACAGTTCGTACATTCGGCTCTTCCAACCGAACCAATTTTATAGTGAAGGTTTTCGAACCTGGCTGATTTGATCCCTCATCAGCCAAATCGCTTGATCCAGTCGAAGAGCGCAAACTTCGAGGGTCACTATCCGCAGCCGTTTCTCACCCCGACGCGCTCCCCGAGGAGGATTTTTGACCAGGTCAAGGGTCGGGACGATCGGCACTCAACAAAGACTTAAAAAAAGAACCAAATACATATAGGGGTAGAATTAACGCTGACGCACTCTCAATCGAAGAACCCTTTTATTTTCATTCACATATTCATCATATATCATCTGTCATGGTGGCCACCTAATGGTTAGAACATATATCATCTATCATGGTTGCCACCTAATGGTTAGAAAGAAATAATGTAATTTTTTAGAATATGCGGAGAGATCCTCTCTCTCTCTCTCTCTCTCTCACACACACAGCTGTGTCATTTTTATATATATAACAAAATTTATTGAGCTTTATGAATGAAGCACGCAGGTACTTGTTACCTTTCTCTCAACAAAAATTTTAGTTTCTTTTTGTTGCTTTCGTTCGCAGAACTTATTGTTCTAGAACCCTTCTTCCCAAGTATCTATAAATTAACTTGGGGCCGGAGGCACTAGCATAAAGTGAAGGTGCATACATATATATATTTTTTTGATAATTTGCCAGTTCAAAATTGTGAAAAAACTTTAAAAAATTTGACAGCACATATAGTTCATTTTTAACTTGGATATCTCTAAAATCTAAAGTATAGTTTATTTTTCATGTGATTTTTGTTTTGATTTTTTACTTAGAAAAGAAATTAAAAAAAAGAAAATCTTCAAAGAATTTAGTGCCGAAATATGACTATATATTATTATTTTATATTCATTAAAACTGGGCATAGTATATAACCGACCGACCGTCCTTAGAGCAAGACAAAAGACTTGGTGGTTGGTACTCGATGTCGTAAGTTCTATCTATCTATCTCTCTAAAAAAAAAAAAAAAACTAGGCATAGTATAGAGATCATTTTAGAAATCCGAGGATTTCAGAATCCACAAGCTTAATTAAGCTTAATAAGTGGAGAGACCCAATATCATATTATAAGGCTTGGATTAAGTCGAAAGACAGAAATCTCTTTCACATTATATACAGTTCCGAATTTTATTATGTATTCACTAGTAAATTTATATTCTTAACTGTCACTTCATGTGCCAGTGAAGATACTCGCGCGTTATGGCGAATCGATTCCGTGGAAATAAATAAAGTTAAAAAAAAAAAAACAGTAACTACTACCATAAAGGTATAAGAATAAAAATATAAAAATAATAAAAAATAAGGAAAAAATTATAATAATAATAAATTATATTTATAGTAGTAGTAAAAGTTGAGAATTAAAATGTCATATATTTCGTAGTTCGAGTTTGAAATAGCAACTCATTAAAATTTGAGAACTAAAGCTTCACATGTCTAATTTCATTTAAGAAAAAAAAATATTAAATTATTTAATAAATTTTAGAATGTCTAATTATTAAAAATTAAAAGTTGATTAATCCTACTTTCAATATTTTAAAATATTTTAAATATGAAATTGATTGCTCATCAGACTATAAATATGATATTTAAATTTGATATAAAATCAAGGCAAAAATGTACAGAACTTTCTAAACTACAAACTATTGTGAATCAGTTATCCAATCTTTCAAAATTTTATTTTTACTATCTAACATTTTTATATATTAGATTTGAGTTAATTTATAATACTTTTACTTCAAAATTTTAAATTAATTAGTGCTTCTAAGTGATCAATATTTGTCACGTCCCGCGGTCGCCAATTTGGTCGATCTGGGCCCGCGCACAGACGCCGAACGAACAGCACCTCCACTGTTCGCCCAAGGCTCAACAACAACGGATACATGTATAAAGAAATTAAACAATTCCCAGGATCACATTTCAATATACATGGCTTGCACGATGGCAAGCAACAAACACAAGTGATAGTAAAGCTAGCTAAACATGAAATCCACTGTAATTTAAAACTTTACATAACTGAAACATTTAGTTACTACATGCTTTATATACAATCATTTACATGTCTCTGTACATCGAAATAGATAATACATGAACCCAAATGGTATACCACTAGTACTCGGGTGTCCACTAGCTAGGCTGCTGGCTCTTGCCTCGATCCTCGGCCACAATACTCGCACTGGAACCTGTATGGTTAGTGGTGTGAGAACTACAAGAAAGTTCCCAGTGGGTTCGGCCGCCGACCTCGCCGACTCACCCACTAGGTCTACTCAGGCATATGTAGGCAAGAAAAGTAAACAGATAGTAACCAACTATAACATGTAACTACTACAATGCCTGCACAAAGCTGAAAGGAGTAACAGATATGAAAACTGTAAATATGCATGCATGCTTTTCATTAACTTTACCCAATCTTTTGGTTAACCCTCTGGTTAACAGCTGGACAAGTACGTTAGTCCTGGGGCAAGTACGTTAGCCCATAAATTGACCCAATTCAGTGGTTAACCCTTTGGTTAACAATAACTCACCAACGAAATCCCTCACGGGCCCTAAGCTGCCTCCCGATGGGACCGTCTGTCGGACAAGTACGTTAGTCCTGGGGCAAGTACGTTAGCCCAACAAGTGACTACTCCGGAGCTCACTGCCTGGGGGGAGCGACCACCACCAAGCTAAGAAAACAGACTATGTGAGTAAGATCTGATCCCCCTTTAGAGGATTCAACTGACAATAATGTCACAATTTAACTCTAACTAGTTCTTTATACTAGTTTCATAATTACATTTCTTGATGCTAACCAAATCTCTAGTCATGATGTCACCAAGTTTACTATTGTCTTGGTCCATGCATTCATAGGGTTCTATGTCCACATTCTAAGTTCACATATTCAAATATCACTTTCACAATGCCACTACCCTATAATGCATGACTACAAAGTAAATATACTCAACGAATATTCATAGACATAAAAGGTGATTCAAAGACTTCGGATAGCACCACCCACCTTTCTTTGATGCCGGAATGGGAGAAATGCGCTTCTAGCGCTTTCCCGAGAATCGCGACCCGCGCTCGCGACTTTCGACGCCGAAAATCTTCTTTTGGCGATATCTTCGCGTAGGAGCGTCGGATTGCCGAACCGACTTCGCCAGCGCGTTTCTTTTATCCCCAATTAGGTTTACACGCGGTCAATTTCACTTTAGGGCTTCTATCCTCTTTTCTTCTTCTTCTTCTTCTCTTTCTCCTTCTCTCTCTCTCTCTCTCTACGTATGCTGCAAGAAGAGGTGGCAGGGGATAAGGATGGCCCTGGCTGCAGGTTAGTGGAATTCCACTAAGTCATGTGCTAATTACCAAAATGCCCCTCGACTTATACTCCGTTTAGTCGCACGGATTAAATACCTTTCGTAGGCTCTTCCGAAAGTCCGATTGAGCTCAAATTTGGCAGGAATGTTCGTTTTTACTTAACAAGTCCACTGAAATTTTAACATTTCAGTTTCGACCCCGTTTGGTTACTGCGAACTGTCCCGAACTGTAATCTTCATCAGATAACTTTCGGATGCTATTTCTCTCTCTACAGGTGTCAGAAAAATCTGAAACTTCAAAACTAGCCTTATAATAATGTTCCTGACATCTCTGCCAATTTTCGTAATTTTCTGACACTGTACATTTTCTGCTAATTTTCTTAGTCCCGTTCCTTACAGAAAATTCTAAATTTTTCGTTTTCGCTCCGATTTCACCCAAACACTTCTAAAATACACCAAGGGACCTTCCCAAGCTACCAATTTAATTTGGAAGCAATTTCTTTTCATTTCGACATTATTTGAGCCGAATTAGAAATAGAATCGGCTCCAAATCCATTACATGACCTTTTTGCACTACCACTTCGCCCTGAGCTCTTCAAAGCCCTTTGATAACACACCCTTGGCTTTTCCAAGACTTCCCAACTGATTCGGAGATGGCACAATTTATCTTTACGCCTTACTTTCATTTCTTTTAATCAAAGTTAGCGTCGGAAATCCGAAATTCTCTTTATATTTTGTTTCGCGCTCAATTTGCGCCGAAACACTTATTTATCTCCGAAATTCATTCCAACGCATCACAAATCACTCGAGGATGATGTCCAACAAGCTCAATCCTCACTTTGACCCTCTAGGTCAAAGTTGACATCGCGACTCCAAGTTTCCATATGTTACATTTGGAGTTCAAAGCTTTCCTTCAAAAGCCTTGCCTAGCTTGCTCTTCACCTTGGAGAGCTTCTTCTCCAAGCTTGCTCCTCCAAATCCCCTCTTGATCCAAGCCCTAGAGAGAGGGAGAGAGAAGAGAAGGATTTTAGAGAGAGGGGGGAAAGGTTTTGGTGTAGGAGTGAGAGCAAATGAGCTCTCACACTTGCCCTAGCCCATATAACCCTTCACATGTCATATTTGTATTTAAACCCCTCAACTTTTCACCTTTGCAACCAGCCCTCACTGGGCAACTTCGGGCTCGGGGACCGGTCTTTCCCTTCAGGGACCAGTTCCCGAGAGCTATCCTGCACTCTGCGCAACAGGGGACCGGTCTCCCCTCGACGCAACCGGTCTCCCGGGACCGGTCTCCCGCCGAAGAACCGGTTCCCAAGAGCTCAATTTCCAGGACTTAGCCGATTTTTCACTCTGCTCGGCTGATCAACGTTCGGGAACCGGTCTCTCATCCAAGGGACCGGTCCCCGAGAGTAAAAATTCTGGAATTTCACCAGAATTGCAGTTTCACTCTCTTGGGTCCCTTTATACCCTATATATAGGCTCCAATGCACTTTAGCCTATGGTAACTCATTCGTTTCCGCGTTCCGCACATTTCGACGGAACTCGACACGACTTACGGGAAATCGCTATGTTACAAGATATATATTGTAATTAACCTCTTATTCTCTGTTTTCCACAGGCCCTCACTCTTTTCAAAGTCAAATTGTAGATTGAAGCTACTTTCTCTTCTGCATCTTCTTCAAGGTTTGTATTTTTTTTATCAAATTTTAGTCGGGTGTTAATTTTAGTGATCACTACCTGCTTATGTGTTGTTGAAATATTGTGTGAGAAAATGTAATTATGAGTTACATTTTTTATTTTGATGTTGAACAATGTAATTCTTTCTGTTTTCTGCTTTTTTTTCCAAAATGTTTAGTCATTTTGTTATAGCTAATGTTTTAAACATTGAAATGTTAGGTCCTATGTGTTGGCAAGTTTCGTGGGTCGAGTCGGAGTCTTGAAGAAGTCCGGAGCGGAGGATTGAAGATCGAAGAATTCCAAGACTTCGAAGAATCGGAAAGGACGCAAAACACGCAAAACTTGAATCACGATGCGTAGGTAAGTTTTAAATCTTGTTTATGGTGATTCATACTTATTTATAGATCTTAGAATCATATTTTCAAGTTGTAATTGATTAGAAAGTTTCTAAGAGCTTGTAAAACCNAGATATAAATAGATATAGATTTTTATATTATCATAAGGGCGTTCGTAGCCATGTGACATTAAGTAAATTTACAATATGTCACAATTTCTCTTTGAAGCTTTCCTAAAACCTATTTACTAATTGTTTTATAACTAAGGAATTTAGGGCTTAATGAGATTGACAAAAGCAAAAGTGTTGGATGCTAAACTTTAAATGAGAGAATTTGATTTTTTATTTTGAATTTTTTGAAAGGCTTGACTTTCACCATTTAGTAGTATAATAATTCATTTAGTGGTAATTTATTTTATTTCGAAAAAATAACTTAAAAGGTCGAATGTCATATGGCATTTCTTGTGCACTAGATATTTAGTCGCACTTCTTATCTCCCAAATATTACTAAACAAAATGTTCATACATCTAAATAAACCTAAGCAACTCTTCATTTAAGTCATCAAACTTTAATTTGTTTCGGTATGAGTTATCGAAGTTTGGCAAATAAAATAACTGCGGTAAAGAAGATTATTTCCAACTTATATAAGAATCATCATAATAAAGGTTTTCTCCAAAAGACATGTTTGTTTCACTGAAAGTGAATGAGGCCAAAATTGTTTTCAATTGTAAATCTTCACTTTGTATACGTGGTTTGTGTAGGATCATTAGCGCTAAATATTTATTCAAAAAACCCGATCAATTAAAAAGTTTTGTGTAGGATCATTAATGCTAACCATTTATTCAAAAATCTCGATCAATTTTAAAAAAAAATACAACAAATTTATTTAATGCTGCAAACGTAATATTCATGGGTTTTGATTATCACTCAGTCCGCGGAATCGCAGGTCTACAAATATAACTCAACCAACTCGACCTCCCGCCATGTCGAACGGGACTAGACTTAATCTAGTCTTCTGCCATATGGAAAAATACTGGTCCCTTAAGCCAAGAGTTTACTGTAAATTAAATTTATCAGGAACTCATTTTTCCAAAACATTGCTGTAGTGTTTGGCCTGCAGGCTGCATGGTGTTGATGTTAATTACTGGGGAAAAAAATATAGAAAAAATAGTAAGAAATTTAACCACTATAACCCCACCCACCCCTCTGGTTATGTGCTAGTGTAAAAATTTTTAATAAAACAAATAAAAAATTAATTTAACTATACTTTTAAAGCCATTGACTTCTTATCAAGCAAATGACTACAGGAAAAAAAAAAAATTATCAAAGGGGGCGCTTTGTTTGGCATAAAACGAACCACAAAATTATTTTCGGTATGAAAAATACTTTTCTATTTTTTTGGTTCGACACAAAAATATTTTTTTCGTAAAATTTTTTTTATAGATTTGGAGAAAAATTGAAGTTTTCGTTTTCCATTATTTTTACGAAGAATAAAAACTCAAGTTGAATAAACCGACCATCCCTAACGCAAGTGGCAAAAGGGCTTGGTGGTTGGTACCCGGGACCCAAGTTCAAATCCTAGTTGATTCACATTTCCAACTAAGTTTATTTTTAAATAAAATAAACGAAATGAGTAGCATGCTACCTTTCTCTCAAAGAAAACTCAAGCTGAATAAAAATTTTTCTATTCTATTTTCTCCACCAAACGAAACAAATGTAAACTTATTTTTCTTTCGGCCAAACAAATATTGATGATAAACCATTTCTTTTTTATACAAACCAAATATTACAAAATATAAAAAAAAATTTCTACGAAGAATTATTTTTCACGACTTTATGTGGAACCAAACAGATCCTAAACTTCAGTGTAAAGTGAAGATTATTTTCAACCTAAAAATCAGTGTCCCGACAAACAAACAAACAAACAGGCCTTTTAGGCCCAATGGGCTTCACATCTCACTCTCCTCCCTTGTTTACTAACTTAGGGGCTGTTTGGTTGCACGCATTTGCAAATGCGTGCAGCCGCCTTAATTCCTTTGTTTGGTTTAGTATAGTTGAATTCAACTGCTGCAATTCTAACTACACAAGAAGGTCCAAATGCTGCAGTTGGAACTACATCCAAATTGGCCGTAGTTCCAACTGCAGCAGTTGGTGAGAGATAGAATCATCCACAAATTAACAATAATAAATAAATAAATAAATAGCTAAATAAATAAATAATATATGTATATAGGTAAATAAAAATACTTGCAAATAAATTCATACTAATAAAATTTTTTAGACAATACAAGCTTTGTGCAAAAAATTAAATTTTTTAAATTTATTTTATTTAAAATATAAATATAGTTTTTTAAAAAAATTTTTATAGAATGTGATCGTGTATGTTAATTTAATAAGTTTTAATTAATTATAATTATTAAATTTGATAAAAAAAAATGAGAGAATCGTTTAAATTTTAAAGTTTGATTTACATATTAAAATTAAATAAATTAAAAATTTTAAATGTGTCGATTAATAAGTTGAAAAATATTATATATATCTACTTATTTATTTATAAATAGTAAATTTAAATGATTAATAAACTTATACAATTATTTTATATTTAGTGAAGGTAATCTCACCACTCTCTCTGAAAATGTGATAAAATTCACAAATACAACTATCAGCTTCATATTACCAAACAAAATAAATATAACTGCAGCAATTGCAACTGCGTAAAACCAAACAAACTAAGTATAGTTACAACTACAATATTTACAACTGCATGTATTTTCAACTACACTGTTTCTGCAACTACATCCAACCAAACAGCCCCTTAGCATCCACCTCCCCCTCCCCTATAAATCGCGGAGCCATTCGAAAAGGCCACGTCACCCTTCTTCTTCGGAGCTTCTTCCCCATCTCTCTCTCCTCCCATGGCGATGGCCATTCCCCTCCTGAAACCCCGCTCCTCCACTCGCCCCTCCCCCTTAGACCGGGTCCTCCACCCCCACCCCTCCTCTTCAAAGTGGCCACCGCCCCTTCCCCCCTGCCTCGCCCCTCTCCCCCCAAAGGAGAAGCGCGAGCGCAGTCCCATTCCCATCACCCCCAAACCCTAATTCCGAACGAGCACGGGATCGAGGTGTTACCCACTTTCCTCCCCCGTCCCTCCGAACACGAGAGGATAGAGGTCTACGGCAATGGCGAAGGTATCGCCCGAGACGTCGCTGCGGCTCCTCGCCGTGCTCCTCCTCGTCGCCGTCTCCGCGGCGAAGAAGAAGGCCGCCGTCGGCGTCACGTACGACGGCCGCTCCCTCATGATCAACGGCAGGAGGGAGCTGCTCTTCTCCGGCTCCATCCACTACCCGCGTAGCACACCTGAGGTTTTATTCCTTCTGTTTTTTTTTCTATTTATTTATTTCAGGTGAAAAATGCAAAAAAGTTCATCCGAATTTGTCCAACGATGAATTTTGATGATAACAAATAAATTTTAGATTTACCCTATCACTTAGTAATTTCAGATTTTAGTTGGATTTGAAATGACTCAGGTTCTGGTATTATAACACTTGTCGGATCGTTGCGCTTTTGGGATTAATGGTCAGTGCCAAAGATCCGACATGTATATTTCATACAAGTCTCGCAATTATAAATTTATTAAAGTATGTAATTAATTATCTTAAACTGAAGTCAAAGACGCTGTTTACTGACTCAAGTCAGACACATTGAAAGGTTGGATAGTAAAGTTAAAATTTTGAAAGTTTAGACAACCAATTCAAAATGGTCCATAATTCAGATAAGTTTTTACCTTTGTTTTATTTTATTTATTTATTGGGGTTTAGTTGCACAACTAATTCAATTTGTATTTTGATCAAGTTTCTGCCATCATAAAGTCCGTTAAATTGGACAGATACTGCCGTGTGGAAAATGTTGTTTGTTACCGATACGCCCGACTTTTCTCCAAAAGTTTTTGGCATAGAACAAAACGGTGTTTATAATATTTATATTCAAACGACTGGGTTCGAGAATCTTTTATAGGCATGAAATTAGAGGCCGGATAGGGTTCAAACTCCGTACCTCCTGTTCTGATATCATGTAAAAGGAGAAAAGAAAAAATGGAAGAACCGTTGTTTTTCCAAAGCTTAAGCTGCTGAGGACTGTGCTTTTCGTGTTTATATTCAACGGTGATGGTTTTCGTTATTTTTGACGGCAGGGACTTAACTAAAATAAAAATAAGGTGTTAAGGATATGTGAAAAACAGAAACTACGGAAAGGTTGTGTCCAATTGCGCAATCAACCTTCTTTTTGCATGCATCAGATGTGTTTGACATAATGTTTGAGCGGGGGAAGTAGATGGTTAACTAATGGGGAGTGGTGGTTTCGTTTGTTTGGAATCAGATGTGGCCGGACCTCATCCAGAAGTCAAAGCATGGTGGACTGAACGTGATTCAGACCTACGTGTTCTGGAACGTCCATGAGCCTGCTCAGGGCCAGGTAGGTCGTTTAGATGGCTAACAGCTTGTTTGTTTCGCACCAGAGCTTATGTAGAAGTGCTTCTTGAGTAGAGTTCTTCAAACAAGTCCTAACAAACTTTTAATCAATTTTCCCCCTACTTGGTACTGGACCTAGAAGCAAAAGATTCAAGTTGTTGCTTCTCATTTGGGGAAGCTCATTTTGGCTCTGAAGCTTTTGGTTGAAATATGGCCAGTTTCTACTTCTCAAGCAGATAAGCTGTTCTAGAAGCTTAGGCCAAACAAGCACAAAAATTATACATTAAATACATGTAATAAAGTATTATGCTGGTCGTAATTGTAAGTGCAGTACAACTTCGAAGGAAGGTATGACTTGGTGAAATTCATCAAGTTGATCCAGCAGCACGGCATGTATGCCACCCTCAGGATCGGCCCCTTCATCCAGGCTGAATGGAATCATGGGTTGGTTTCAGTTGGCTTTCTCTATAAGTTTATACTTTTAATCTCCTAGAGATTTGGTTTTTTTCTTTTTAATTAAATTAGTATTTTGTTGTGTTAATGTGTTTCATGGTGGATTTCAGAGGATTGCCATACTGGCTCAGGGAAGTCAAAGACATCACCTTCCGGACTAACAATGAGCCTTTCAAGGTAACACCGGTGATTTCAGATTCAACATTGTCTTGCATAGTAATAAACGTGAATTATCTTACTATAGTGTTGTTGAAGACATATAGGTGCACTGTTATGTTACTTTTTTTTTTTTTTTAAGAGGACCTTCTTCAAATTCTATAAATGTCAATTGATTGTATATTTCATTATAGTTATATATAATATACTTAGATGTCTCTTTTCCTATCCAATTCCCTCTAGTTCCATATTCGTAGTTGTGATCAGATCCTTTCTTTTCTTTTACTAGATCAATTTGGTAGAACATCATCTGATTCATTGTCTTAATGTTTTTATCTTTTATCGCAGTACCATATGCAGAGGTTTGTGGAAAAGATAGTGCAGCTTATGAAGGATGAGAAGTTATTCGCTTCTCAAGGAGGCCCCATCATTCTATCACAGGTTCATTTTGAGACAATTTGGTTATTGCATTTAGTCACTTTTTTGCTTTCTTGACTATAATCAGCTATTAATGGTGGATTTGACTTCAACAGATTGAGAATGAATACAATAACATTGGAAATTACTTTAAACTAGAAGGAAAAAAATATATCGAATGGGCCGGCGAGATGGCTAATCAGACAAATACTGGAGTCCCGTGGGTGATGTGCAAGCAGAACAATGCTCCTCAGACAGTGGTGGGTGTTCTTGTTGAATCCTTTTAACCAACAAAAATATTGCTAGCTAGGGAATGCTGAAACGATGTTTTGAGCCCATGAATGTAATTGTTGGAACACGATTGATGTTATATTTCTAGAAGACATGTCTTGATGGAGGACTCCAATTCTTGATCTTTCAGATTAATGCATGCAATGGAAGGAATTGTGGAGATAACTTCGCTGGCCCGAACCATCCAACCAAGCCTGTCCTGTGGACCGAGAATTGGACTGCTCAGTAAGTACATGATGTTTCTCACCCAAAGACGAAAAAGATATGTAGCTAGAGCACGGAGGAACCACATGCTTATTAACTATAAGTATCTACTTTGTCATCGCTATTGATGTTGGGGTTCATAACTAGTACCCCTTCATTTTCAAAAAGAGAGAAGTAAATTTTGCTTATGGAAGTGGGCATTAGTACTACATGCAACTATGCTGTTTCCTGTTTTTTTTAGATTTTAACTTCTTAATTTGGAGGAAATGTAAGTTGTCTAGTATAATGTTTTACAGATATAGGCCTTCGAACAATCTGACTATGGTACCTAAGTTCCAATATTTACCGAAATTCCAATAATTCGTATCATTTACTTGCATATATGTGTTTCTTTGATTCTAATAGTAGATTTTTTTCTTTTGGTTTAAAAGAAACAAAATTTTGTTGGTTTCAGGTATAGAGTATTTGGTGATCCACCATCCCAAAGATCAGCTGAGGATCTTGCATTCTCTGTTGCACGCTTTTTCTCAAAGAATGGCACTCTAGCAAACTATTACATGGTAATCGGTTGTCCTTCCTGTAACATAACACACTATTTAAAGATTGAAGGAGAGGACAAGGGAGTTTTCGCCATCATAACTTACTAATATTTAACATTCTGCATTTAGTATCATGGAGGAACCAACTTTGGGAGGACAGGTGCTGCTTTCGTCATGCCTAGATACTACGATGAAGCCCCTCTTGACGAATTTGGTAAGGAGCTGATAAGCACGATCCTCAAAATTTGTTATCATATCCATTCTATAAAAAAAATTATATGTACATAAAAACTTATGGAATTTTGTACTTCCATCTGATGGCTTCTGCTTGTTTAGGTTTATATAAGGAACCCAAATGGGGTCATCTGCGCGACTTGCATCATGCCTTGAGATTGTGCAGAAAAGGTTTGCTTTGGGGATCATACTCTGTCCAACACGTGGGTAATGGCTTTGATGTAAGAATTTGCAAATATCCTTATCAGTTAAAATTTTTCTTTTTTTGTCATGGAAGATTTTTTTTTTCTAGTGATAATTGATAAATAAAAAAAGGATGGTATGCTAAGTTGCATTTATTGCTGTTTTATTTTGTTTTCCTTTTCGATGTTTTCAGATTAGGCTTTATGAGAAGCCCGAAAGCAACGTATGTGTTGCTTTCCTCCATAACAATAATACCAGAATTGACGGGACAGTGAAATTCAGAGGTGTTGAATACTTCCTGCCTCGTCATTCCATCAGCATCCTCCCAGATTGTAGGACTGTGGTCTTCAACACCCAGAGGGTAAAATAATCCATATCTGATTTTCATCTTTTATGCATAAGTATACAGAAGAAGTATTCACTTTAATCATTCATTAATATGGTAATAGCAAATTGTTGAAAACTAGAATTTGGAAGATGGTCCATTTATAGCTTGAAAAAGATTTTAAAGATGTTCTTGTAAGTAATAACTTTTTATGAATTTGAAACAGGTGAATGCTCAACATAACTCGAGGACGTTCCATGTAGCAAAGCAGAGTCAACAGAACAACAAATGGCAAATGTACCAAGAAGCTGTACCCAAGTTCCGTCAAACTTCGGTCATATCAAGAACACCCTTGGAACTATTTGAGATGACCAAGGACACTACAGATTATTTGTGGTACACCACAAGGTATGCTAACTTTTAGCTGTTACCGTTGGAATTCGTCCATTGAAAGGAGATCATTATCAAATTTGCTAACTGAAGATCTTATTCAAATTTGTCATCCTCTAACACCACTATATCCTAGATTAGGTATCTTATAGTCTAAGCTTGATGTATACGGTTCGAAAACTATGAATGTCTTTATTCTCTTATACATCTAAGCATGCTGTGTTTCCCTGTGTTTTCGGTTTTCACGTAAATGCAGCTTCAGCCTAGAGGATGAGGATTTACCAATGAGACGTGATATCCGGCCAGTGATTCAAATCGCAGGCCCCGGCCACATGGCACATGCCTTTGTCAATGGCATTTACGTAGGTAATCTTTCGCCTCCCATCGACTTGTAATTTATCGATACTAACCAATTACAATAGTTTAGTTTTTATGGTTAACAAATCACTTGCAAAATAAACCCAAAATCTATATTTCGCCAATTGACCGTTCTACTTTTCCCCGTTCTACGTTTCCACCTTTTGGAGCATAGCCATGTTAACAAATATTTGCGTTCTCACACATACTACACTTTTCAGGATCGGGTCACGGAGTCAAATTGGAGAAAAGTTTCATTTTCCAGAAGCCCATGGATCTGAAAGCAGGAATTAATCACGTTGCCATTTTGGCCTTGACAATTGGAATGCCGGTAACAATCTAGGACAATCGCATATCAACCTTTTTTTTATGAACTGGAGCTGCTCTTTCTATTCATCCTCTAAAAAAAAAATAAAAAGGTTAATTTCTTCATGGTCTTCAATTTAGGATAGCGGAGCTCTCTTAGAGAAAAGGATCGCTGGTGTTCATAAAGTTGTGATTCAAGGTCTCAACACTGGAACTCTGGATTTGTCGGTAAATGGCTGGGGCCATAGGGTATGTACTCTTTTAAATTTCAAACCTTCTCTTGGCTATTCTGATAGTTAACTATCGCTAAACTATGCTTTTATGAATTAATTAGCTGCTAACTTTTACTTGCTATGCCACAGGTTGGATTGTCTGGAGAGAAGTCAGGAATCCATAATGAGGAAGGATCTAGCCGTGTTCAGTGGACAGACGCTACGAGCGGAACACCTATTACCTGGTACAAGGTAATATAGCAAACCGATCGTGTTGATGTAACTAAATCCAAAAGGAGATGGCGAATAGTAATGAGCATGATTCTAAATACAGCTTTGTAAAATAACAAAGATCATTATTTTTAAATGCATCGAATTTGATACAACATTTTGGGCTTAATTTCTCAGAGATACTTTGATGCTCCTAATGGAAATGACCCAGTTGCCCTAGATTTGAGCAGCATGGGGAAAGGGCTAGTATGGGTCAACGGCGAGTGCATTGGACGATATTGGACTTCGTACCATTCTCCACTAGGACAACCTTCTCAGTCAGTGTAAGGGATTCCCAAATGCCTTTTTGGCCCATTCCATAACAGCTTTACTATTCTAGAACAAGCTTCCAGAAAACTAGGTGCTTCTCTAGCCAAAGAGTTTGGAGCCTTCTCCGTGGCAGCGAGAGCTAAAATGAGCGTCTAGGTCCCTAATGAAGAAGCCTTGATTTAAAGCTTCTGTTTCTGCTGTAGCAAGAATCTGCCAAAGATATATAAAGAGGGCCAAAAAAAAGAGAGAAAAAGCTGCTAGATCTTTGTCTAAACAGCTCTACTCAAACAACACTACTTCTTTCTTTTTTTCAGCTACCACATTCCCCGCGCCTTCTTGAAGCCGAAGAATAACTTCTTGGTGGTATTCGAGGAGGAAGGGGGGAAGCCAGAGGAGATATTGGTCATGACAGTGAAGAGGGACAACATCTGCACCTTTGTCTCTGAGTTCCACCCAGCGCATATTAAGTCGTGGGTGAGGACAGACAACCAGATCAAGGCTGTGGCCGAAGAAGTGAAGCCGAAAGCTACCCTTAAATGCTCTGACAAGAAGGTGATCAATAAGATTGTCTTCGCAAGCTTCGGGAACCCGATGGGCATTTGCGGTAATTTCACCGCAGGGACTTGCCACTCTCCACAGGCCAAGATCCTTGTTGAGAAGGTAATCACTGCTTTAGTTCTCTTTTGGAGCTTTTACACATGCACTCATGAAAGATCATGTGCTTATCCACATTACCCCTGCAAAATCACAATTTCATGCATAGGCCCCTCGAAACAGCACTTTCTTACTGAAGTACCGTTTTTCTCATGTTGATGAGCCGTCCGGTACCCCCGGGCTAGTTACTTCTATATCGTAGTTAGTTTTCAAGGAGGGGCATTTTTTTGCGTATAAATTGTTTCAAGGAAATATAAGTTTGCAAAGTATATAGTAAATTTTGGGATAAACACATTGCATATAAATATCTCTTCTTTTGAGCTGTCTGTGGTTTCCGTTATAGATCAAAAAATTTAATTGGCAATGCAGTTGACTTGCGCTTTTGCATTTACACGATGTTTGGCTTTTTCTCAAAAATGTGATCTCATTTTGTTCTGCTTTATCGATTCCGCAGCTATGCTTGGGGAAGAGGTCATGCAATCTACCGGTGTCACACAAGGCCTACGGCACGGACGACAGTTGCCCTGGAACCACCAGCACTCTTGCGGTCCAAGCTAAATGCTCGCGGAGGAACGCAAAGAAGTCGATGGAATAAAATCGCGGTCATTAAACTGGTCCTCTTTTTTTTTCGAGGACTCATTAATAAAATGTAATCACTCCCTTTTTTTGGATAATTAAAGATGATTGTATTCGGTCTCGATCCTAAGGATTAAACTTTGCTTGCAATAGATTAATGGGTCTATTACTCCATCAAAATTTTCCCCTTTCTCTTAAGGGAATTGTCATAATGTGATCGATATCGCCGGCCTCTATTGCCTTCCCTGAGCTTTATTACCTATTTAGATCTCTTCCTGTGAGCGGTGTTTCGAATAAGCAATTGAGCTCAGACTCTTAGAAATGTAACTGGATATGATGCCTTTTTCCCAAGAATGATAATAATCGTTTTGGATCTGTTTGGATGCAAAAATCTCTCAGCTATTATCTTGTTCGATTGACGGCCAATTGGATGTGAAATGAGGCGGCTTCTAATAGTGTTTTCTGGGGAATGGAGATTCTTTATTATTATTGTGATTATTATTTTTTGTTTTTGTAAGTTTGTGTGTGTGAATTTGCAATTGCATGTGTGGTTGATGTTCTAGTTACTGTAAATTATTAACAATTTCTATCTCTTATAGGATAATGTGTATTTCAATCAGGCTAAATTGCAGATTACCTCTTTAATTGTATTAGATCACCATCTCAACCTTTACCTGATTTTTTTTAAAAAAAATTTTGGTCTTCAATCTTTTCTATGTTTTGCAATCAAATTTTTGATCTTTGGAATTAATTGCACCATCAGACCCTAATCTTTATTTTATTTTTCTCACTGGCATAGCACCAAGCTATTTTAAAAATTTTAAAAAATTGGTGTCATGTTTGACAGTTTGATTGGCGTATGGGACCATAATATTGATCTATATGAGAAAGCAAGGCAATGTTAAAAAAAAAAAAAAATGATACTTGATATTAAAAAAAAAAAACAAAGAAAAGATTTAGAAACCAATGGTGTAATTAAGCGGTGAACCATTCACGACAGCTGTCGACCGACCTTAGTGCAGTACGCTATAGTGTTAACCGGGCATTTTCATAAAATGACCGCCAAAGTTTTAAAATTAAAAAAATAATTCTGTCAAAATTTTATTTGAAAAAATAACTCTCTTTTCGTCACATAGACATCACGTTAGATTTTTACTATGAATGCGGTGAATTATTCATCGCCTTCACATATATATAATGAAGGCGGTAAATGATTCATCGCCTTTAGTATAAATATCTCAAATTTATCAAAATTTGTCTAAGTTCTAAAGTTAAATACAGATAAGACGATAAATCATCCACTGCTTTTATAGCAAAAATTCAACGTGGCGAAAGAAGGATTAATTTTTTAAATAAAATTTTGATAGAGTTATTTTGTTAATTTAAAATTTTTGAATGGTCATTTTATTAAAAAGCCGGTTGCGGTCGTATCCCAGATTTCAAATTTATAAGTCAATTTTATTTTTCAACCCGTTTTTTTTTATTAAAAAAATTGCTATCTTTTTCTTTAAAAAATTAAAAAATTTGCAGCGAGAACTGTCACAGAGCGGAAAGTGGGGGAGTGGTAATATCATCCGTTTTAGTCGTTCGACAAATTGCGAACGCGAGCACCCAATCCAACCATATCTCTCTCTCTCTCTCTCTCTCTCTCTCTCTCTCTCCTCTTCCTGCACTACGAGGTTCTCTCTCTCTTCTTCTTCTTCTTCTTCTTCTTCTTCTTCGGAGATCTCGGTTTTGATCGGTGGATTGGTGTGTAGGGATCCTCTCGGAGCTACAACCATGGCGGCTCCGGTGGTGGACGCTGGGTACCTCAAAGAGATCGACAAGGCGCGCAGAGACCTCCGAGCCCTAATCGCCAGCAAGAACTGCGCCCCAATCATGCTCCGATTGGCGTGAGTTCCGATCGTGCTTGATCGATCGCTCCCTTTAGATTTTTTTTTTCTCTGTCCTTTTCTTCTTGTTCTTCGTAATCTCAGCTTATCTTATAGAGATTATCGATCTGAATTGTAAGGAGGAGAGTCATTTTGATGCGAAACCGTAGTGTTTTAGGTGCTGTTCGGACGTCGAAATAAGAATTTCAATATGATAAGATTTTCATGTGAAACAAGAAGGTAGGAGTGTGAGTCCTTTTGCTCCATGAAAGGTTTTTATATGTATTATTGGGTAGGACGGCATATTTCGATTTATTACATGAAAATGACTTGCAAGCGGAATATGATATCCGTTTTAGCCATTCGATCACACTCCTGATATGTCACATATAACATCCATTTACTTAAGAAGCATGTTATAATTTAACTTAAGAAGTTGTTCTTCTTATTATTTTTTTTTTGAGAAAGAAAGTAGCTTGCTTCGCGCTTTGTTTATTTTTTTAAAGAAATGAACTTTCATTGAAATGTGAAGCAGCTAGCTTTCGAACTTGGAATCTTGGGTATTAACAATCAAGCCTTCAGGCAACTGCGCTAGGTATGGTCTGTAAGAGATATACTGAATATGACTTTCATGCATCCAAACAGGGGGTTAGTGTGTTTACTAGTCACTGTTATCCCTGCGTTGATGCGCAATCACCTACTTCTAAGGCCAAAAATGGGTGTTTGATGCTTAGTTTGCGTTCTAGCTATTTTGGGATTTTTTTACTATGTTCGGCTCATTATTGATCTGTTAGTTGAATCATGAATGGCCCTCTTTCTTTAATTCTCTCTCAGATCATTGAGCTGTTTGTGTGGAGAAAATCTTTGGTGATGTAAATTTAAACATTGACTTAGCTCAAAAGCTTTAAATTAGCCCAATCGTATTGTTTAAAAACTCTTAACAT
The DNA here is from genome assembly GCF_001540865.1 of Ananas comosus. Taxonomy (NCBI): domain Eukaryota; kingdom Viridiplantae; phylum Streptophyta; class Magnoliopsida; order Poales; family Bromeliaceae; genus Ananas; species Ananas comosus. The sequence continues at coordinate 7,622,080 of NC_033642.1, read as the reverse complement.
ATTTTAACACAAATACTTTGATTATGGTTTCTATGGAAGTGTTTTAGTGATTCCATTTGATCTCAATAAGTGGTTGGTATATCCAGAAGACTTGCAAAGCTTTTGTGTTCTGTATAAATGGACAGAGGAGTATGAATGCTTTAAGAGCTTTCTTGTTCTTATTGATTTTATCCCATTGTGTCTCAGCAAGGCCTTTGTTTTTTGTATTTTACTTATTGTCAAGTTGCTGCGGATTCCCAAAAGTTTTTCCGACTTTTCAGTCGCTGACTTCCGTTTATCTACTCGTTCCATCAATCTGGTTTATACATTTATGTGCTCTTTAGTTATCAATTTTGGTAAACTTAAAATTTCTTTGGCGAAGTACCAATATTGGTGCACTTAATATGAGGCCATCCTCATCAAACTGCTAAGATACACTTTGATTTGCAATTTGGCATAAAACTAAATCCCTCTTTTTTTTCTTTTTTCTTTTTTTTTTGGTTTCTTTCTTGCAGATGGCATGATGCTGGCACGTATGATGTGAACACCAAAACAGGCGGTCCAAACGGTTCGATTAGACATGAGGAGGAATATAATCATGGTTCAAATGCTGGATTAAAAATTGCAATCGATCTTTTGGGTTAGCTTCTTTTATCTGTATACTCGTGCATGAAAATTTCGCCCCTTTCTGTTTGAAGAATACAGGTGATTCTTTTTTCTGAAAATATAAACTAATGGCTTATTTAAGGTATAGTGGATGATGTGCATCATGCTTGACACTTGACAGTCTGGATTTGATATTTGAAGCTCAATCGTAACTGCAGAATGTGCTTTTGCCCAAAGATATTTGGGATGTAGGATTTATGATGTGTATTATTATGCTCTCATTCAGCATTTTCTGCTGGTGATTCAGTGAGCTGGTGGGGTAATAACCACCTGACTTAAATTTTAGTAGCCTATTAGTTTGTATTACAGTGTCTCAAGTGTGCAAGTGCATAAACAGAGTATGTTTGTTAGACTATGGCATCTTAGAAACTTTTTCTTCTCCGCACTGTAGAAAAACAGCTATGAGCATTAATGCCTAGCATTTAATTGTTTACTGTGCTGTGCATTCTTTTTTTAAACTAGGCTAGTTCTGAATCCTTAAATTGCTGGAATTGCATGAAAGAAAAAAAAAATGGAGATCAAGGAAAACTCATATATCGATTCTTTCTTACTCGTTTAGCAATGTCAAAAGTTATAAGGCTATAATATCTTATTATGCTACATTTGATGTATCAAGTTATCAACCAATAAAGATGACATTGAACTGTTTTTTTTGTTGGTTTTTCTTTCCTTTCCACTGTTATACAGAGCCTGTGAAGGCAAAACATCCAAGGATTACATATGCAGACCTGTATCAGGTAATTCAAGAATAATTGAATTCCATGAAGTTATTTTGTAAATGCATTCAAATATGTGTTGCTTAGCTCCAATATTTCTTTTTACTAGTCAAGCATATTCCACATCTTCTGAAGTTTTAATCATCAAATCTGCTGCCTCTTAAGTGTTAGCCAATCAATCAGCTAATTAATAGGCAAATATAAAATAACCGCTTTTCTAAAAGAATTGTGCTTCGAATTTTAGAGAATGGTGGGGGAAATTCCAATGATTTTTTCTTTTTCCAGTTGAATGCATATGGACTTAAAGGTTCTCTAAGTTTCTCAATTATATCAGACAGAAAAGTCCATGGAAGATAACCGCCATTTTAAGTGACTTTTTGGTTCTCTACGTTTTCATTTGCAAAGGCAATTAATAAGTTGTTCGAAGTTAATGTGTTATAATGATTAGCTTGCTGGAGTGGTTGCAGTTGAAGTTACTGGAGGACCGACCATTGACTTTGTTCCAGGGAGACGGGTACTAAGAACTGCATTTTTTTTTTTTCCAGGTGTAACTTGTAAACTAGCTAAATCATATATTTAGTGCTTCTTCTGCTGTTTCAGGATTCCTCCGTTTGCCCCAAAGAGGGGCGGCTTCCCGATGCCAAGAAAGGTTAGCCACAATGACTTTACCATGTTGATATGCAGTATTGTATCAGTCTGAATTGATAATTAGTAGTGTTGTAGGAAAATTATTTGAGGACGATAGTCACCTTGATCTCTGTTAGATGCATTTGTGAAAGATATTATAAGCATCTCTTTGCATGTACAGATATCTCTATCTATGAGAAGTCGTCGAATCATAAAGCATGGTTAGAGCATTTTCTTTCTCCCCCTCTATACTGGAAGGTTTGGAAACATTGTTAGGCTAGGTGTTCTTGCACTTCGGTTTGATTCCTGGGAAGTGTTTGGACTCCAATGTGTCTCTGTGTCTGTGTCTCTGTATTTCCTTTTCTTCTGAGTTTGTCCGTGCATGCACCTGTGTATTTTATTTTTCCTTTTCTTTAATTTGCATGTGGGCCCTGTGCGAGGGCCGGTTTGTTCATGCTGCTGGAAGCTTTCGTGGATACAGAAGTTATTCTCTCTCAACTAAAAGAAACAAATAGTTTGACTGTTATGACTTATATGTAACAAAAAACGAAGAAAACTGAAGTTCCTAAGAACTCTAGGTTGGGCAACTTTCAAGTTCTTGCAAGCCAGAACTGTTGAGATATCTATGTTAAATTCATGTTGTTTGCTTAGCAAATATTTTTTTTCCCATGAACTCACTGTTTCTTGGTTTATTATGTTTTATTTTTATTTTTATCGTTTGATTTTAGGTTCATCACATCTGAGGGACATCTTTTATCGGATGGGTTTATCTGACAAGGATATAGTAGCCCTATCTGGTGGCCACACTCTAGTAATATACTTATCTCACTGCAAACAAAAGAACCTTGTCATGATTCAAAAGACCTCCCAAAACAATGCATGGTTTTATTTTTCCTGCAGGGGAGGGCTCATCCTGAGAGGTCGGGATTCGAAGGTGCCTGGACAAATGAACCTCTCAAATTCGACAACTCCTACTTCGTGTATGGCTTACATAAAGCTCATTCATCTCAGTGAAAAGAAATTCGATTGATCACTTTATCAATCGTTGTTGATGTAAATTAAATAATTAACCCGATTAATGCATTCAAATTGCCACAGGGAGCTGTTGAAGGAGGAATCCGAAGGGCTTCTTAAGCTTCCTACTGACAAGGCTCTCTTGGAGGATCCTCAGTTCAGGCACTTTGTTGAGCTGTATGCAAAGGTACAGTTAGTCACTGAATTTTTATTTTGCAAGACTAAATGCAATGTATTGGGTGTCAGCATGTGTCAGTACCATTATCATCGAGTTCTTTACTCAAGCAGATTAAGATTTTTTTTCATTAGGCTAAATTGCTGGGAACCCCCTCAAGTATCAAAATTCCACTTTCCCACCTTAAAATATTGGAAATGCCTGTATATTAACTCTGTAAATTACAATATTTCATCACTTCACTATCTCATCCGTACTGCTGTCAATGACTTTCCTGCATTTTCAACCTCCAAATTACCCCCTTTTTTTTAAAAAAAAAAAAAGACCTATCTCAGCAATCCTCTTTATTCCCCTATCTTATTTCTTTCTAAAATCTTTGACAGGATGAGGATGTCTTCTTCAAGGACTATGAAGAATCGCACAAGAAACTTTCCGAACTCGGCTTCACTCCACGACGCACCTCCGGCTCAGCTGCCAAAGCTGATGCTAATTCCAGTGCTGTATTAGCTCATAGTGCTTTTGGAGTTGCAGTTGCCGCAGCTGTAGTTATCGTTAGTTACTTTTACGAAATATCCAAGAGGAGCAAATAAATTGCTCTGTGGAACCATCTATTATGTAGCTTCCGCACTATTTTCTCTAGTACTTAAGAGTTAACTGAATACATTTCCCGAGCAATATGGGACAATTGAATACAGTGTATTACATAGAAGCACTGCACTCCAATTATGTGACCCTGTTAAACTAGTAAAATTATAGTATCCTGCTAGTTACAGTATCCTGCTAGTCGTATATTTACATTAATGAGATTTTGGAAGTACGAGTTTGTAAAGCAATCATAATATTCGTGAGCTTAAGTGGCTAACGCAGAACGTCTGATTTCTACTATTTGAACTGATCTGCTATTTTCTCAGTAAGAGTTGGAAGATAACGAAGATGAATCCTTCTGTTTTGGTGCAGGGATGAAAATTGAAATGGTTATATTCGCTATTGGCTAGTCGTGCCAGAGTTTACAGTTTGTGAAATGTGATCTTGATTGTGTGACTTACGTCAAACATTTCTCGGTGAATAGAGCTTTAATTTAGCACGAGAGAAGCTCTATCAATTTGAGAGCAACTTGCTGTTTGTGCTTTCCTGTCATATTTTTAAAATCTTTATGTACAAAGAGAGAGAAGTCCAATGTAGGATGTGTATCTCGAAAGATCAGTTTGGCTAAGAACAATGTTATTCATGCATCCATCTGGAAATTTACACCCATTCATTTTCCGTCCATCTAATGGATTGGAGTAAATCACACATTCCTAGATGGGGTGTACAGGTATCTTTTTCCTTCCATAAATATTTGGTAAAAATGTGTGGAGACCCCCTCGCATATATGCTTTCAAAAAAATCAAGATTTATTTAGCTAAATTTCATGAATTTATCGATTAACAAAACTAGATATAACTAGGTGTAAAAACTCAAATCAAATCCCCCAACCCAAAAAAAAAAAAAAAGTTGAGAGGGCTGTTTCAGAACCCAAAATCTTTTTCTGATGAAAAAGTATTCGCACAAAATTTTTGTTCCTGTTGCAGCGCACACTTTCATCATCTGCACTTTGGAAAGGATGTCGAGCTCTCCACCCCGTCCACTTTTGACACACCAAATTTCCCTAAAACTGGGGAAGCCAAAACCCTGTTTTCCAAAAGACCACCGACTGAACCTAAATCAGACAAAAAGAAGCCGGTTCGCATTAAAGTTCGTCAAACCGTAAAACATTTTTATCATGGTATGCGATTAAAAGTTCAACTTGTCTAAACAACAATAATAGAAAGTAAATCCAGCAGGATGAGATTAACTGCTAACGAAACAACACATCCATGTCTGATCAAAATAAACAAAGAGTTCGCGCAATTGAGTAGGCCAATCTATAATTTTCAGACCAGGAGACCTAAAATAGCAACAAATCCAATCGGACTGTAACTTAAAGAATTCATCTCACAAGTAAAAGAGACATAAAAGAAAGAGAACAGCTCATAAGGAAATGGTGATCTGAAATTCAGGTTTCTCTCGGAGGGGCTTTCTTAGCAGCCTCAGCTGCAGCCTTCTCTGCCTCAATCTCGGCAACAAACTCGTCAATTTCGGCTTCCTCGAGTTGCTTTAGACCCTCATCGCGTGTCATAACAGCAATTTCTATGTTCTTTCCCCCGCTCTCCACAACCTATAAAAAGAGATTGGGCAATCATTTTCATCAAATATCGCTGTATGTATCTTTCAAGATAAGAAGAAGCAAAAGGCCACTCGTAAATGCTGCTTAAGATAATCTAAAGAAAAAAGTTAGCCTGACGATAAGTCGATACGTGCAGAGTACGACATTCCAGCTAATTGTAGATCACTTTCTGCATGGCTTCCATGGTTTTGACAAAAGAGGTAGAAAAATAAAACGATATTAAAAAAGTTCAACTTAAAGTTCCAAAAGAAGAACAGTCTGCAAACATCATCATAATATGAATCTTGTTTTCTATGTACTAAGATATAAGGGAAAAAAATAGCATGTAAATGAAAGAAATTTCAGAGGAAAAAAAGGGGGGAAAAAAGAAGAAGAAGCAGCCTACTGCTTCTGCTTGGAACAAGATAATATCCACTTCTGCTAGTATTATAAGTAATGGTAAGGCAATAGGCAGTTCATGTCACACCAACCATATTCATGACAGGTGCGAGACATTTCACAATAACTAGCTACACACTAACTAACTAGGAAGAACAATACATGCAAGCAGCAGATGTAATTAATGCATAGAAGAGAAGAGAAGGGAAGAGATGTGATAGTATTTACTTCAAGGAGGGCGCGGATGGCGAGCTTGATGGTGTCCCTGCCGGAGGTTTCCTTGTAGTTCTTCTCCAGGAACTCGCGCATGGAGTTGGAGTTGCGGCCGGTGGCGTTGGCCTTCCAGGCGGAGAAGGTGCCGGAGGGGTCGGTCTGGTAGAGGGCGGGGACGGCGGTGTAGGGGTCGAAGCCGACGATGAGGGTGGAGAGGCCGAAGGGGCGGACGCCGCCGCTCTGCGTGTACTTCTGCTGCAGCCCCGCGATGTAGCGCGTGATGTACTCCACGCTCGCCGGGTCCTCCACCGTCAGCCGGTGGCTCTGGCACTCGATCCGCGCGCGGTTGATCAGCACCCGCGCGTCCGCCTTCAGCCCCGCGCACGCCAGCGCGATGTGCGTGTCCAGGCTCACAATCTTCCGCACCGTCCTGTTCTTCCACCACCATCATCATCATCATCACAATCACAGTACAAAATCATAACCCTAACCGATCAAACCCTAACCCCAACCGATCAAAACCCTAAAGAAAGGAGCGCGGACCTGGAGTCCTGGAGCTTGGGGGTCGACTTCTTCTCGACGCCGAGGACGATGGTGTCGGAGCCGCGCACGCCCACGGCGGCGTTGCCCTTGCGCACGGCCTCGAGCGCGTACTCCACCTGGAAGAGGTGCCCGTCCGGGGAGAACACCGTGATCGCGCGGTCGTAGCGAGCCATGGCGCCGATCCCTCTCTCTCTCTCTCTCTCTCTCTCTCTCTCTCTCTCTCTCTCTCTATTCGCTTTTTGTGGATGCTAGGGTTTGGAGTTTCGGGGGTGGGGGGAGAAGAGGGGTTATGACGATGATGGAGAAGACGAGTGAGAAGAAGACCCCCTTGCTTGGGGAGAAAGGTACAGAGATTGGGTTCCAAGTTCCAACCAAAGTAACAAAATTTTTCAAATTTTTAAACAAAAAATTTCAAAAAATATTTACAAATAGTTCACAAATATTTAGTTATTAAAATTATATTTCACAATCCAATAATTTATAGTGCCCTACGGATAGTAACTAAGAATACTATCAATAGCATCAAACACTTAGTGCTATTAAGTTTTTCGCTTTTAGATGAAAAAATATACGGTTAAAATAATATGGACCTCCTAGGGTTGAGTAAGTTGTTGGTTAAATAGCATAATCTTACGAATGAAAATAGTAAACAAGTTAAATCTAACGGTGAAAAATTTAGTTACACAAGTGCTTGATGCTATCGATAATATCCCAGCTAAACTCCAACGAATAGTCCACCAATTGGTTATTGGTGGTTGTGTGTCACTAACATAAAGCTTAAAAACTTTTACTTGTAATTAAATAGTTATGTATCACTAATATGAAAATGATCTAGCAGTATTGTAATTATTGAGCTAATTTAAATATTTTTTGTATTAATCAATACCAAATGAATTATGTCTTATGTTTTAGATTTTGTATTTTTTTTACATGTTTTAAGCTTTATGTAATTAATTATATTATATTTTATTAACTGAACTATTATGGAGTTTTGTATCCTTTTTTCCAATTTTAAAGTTTTTCAAATTCTCTCTTTTTTTTTTTGTAAACCTTAAATTATCCCTATATGATTTAACTCATTTTTACTTTATTATTCTTTGGTTCAAAAAACTACACTTTATTTTCCTACAATTTAATTTCTATTTTACTAAAAAAATTACATATCAAATAGGATACTAAACCACATGAGAGCAAAGTTACCTTTATGAACCACGATCTGACTAAACTACAGCAAAATAAAATACAATTTTTTGAACCATAAGATTACTTACAAAGTAAAAAATAAGCTAAACTAGATTGAGACCCGAATCAAATCACATAATTTGCCTTACAGGCCAATATTACTAGGTATATAGATGATGTACAATCCGACCCGCTTGACAGGTGTAAACAAGCCGAACGCGGGCGAGCCAAGATTTAACTCGAGCTCAGCTCAAAAGCATTTCGTGCCGGCTCGTGTTCGGCTCAGAATTTTTCAACTCATTTTCGGCGCTCCAAAATAAATTCATCATACATTCCATTACAAGCTCGGCCTCCAAAGTCAAATAATATATCAAGTAATTAAGCAGCATTGCTGCTAACAACGTCGCAAAATAGGCCGATTAATTTAATTATATACACCCTAATCAAACACCAAAATGCACCAAATCCTTGATACACCTTACACCACTGCCTCGATCTTATTATAGTAATAATAATCACCAAGAAAATGTTGTTTAATTTTCTCCCTCACAAAGTGAGGAGATCGTTCTGCAGCAGCGGCAGCGGCAGCGGCAGCAGCGTTGCGGGGTTGGAAAGCATGTGGACGACCTCGCGCATGGTCGGCCGGGCCGTGCTCTTCTCCTCGACACACAGCATGGCCACCTTGAAGAGGTTGGTGATCAGGTCCGGTGGGCTCGGCGAGAGGCGGCGGTCCACCACGGAGAGCGCCGCAGCTGCTGTGTCAGACGAAGCACTGTCGGTCATCTCGGCGGTAGTTTTTCGGACCCAGAGGACGATGTCGATGCCGTCCCCGAACCCGCCCACGGGCCGGCGGCCCGTGAGCAGCTCCAGGAGCACCACCCCGAAGCTGTACACATCGCTCTTTTCGTCCACCCGAAGGGTGTAAGCGTATTCTGTCAAAGAATGCAGTTGATTCGTCAGCTTGTCAATAGAATGGTTCTCATCAATTCAAACAAAAAGGAGTGATGCAATTAACAGAACCAATCATATTATTGACAAAAATATATGTCAATAACTCATATACATAATAGCAAGAGAATAGAATCAACTAGGGATCCTATTGATAAGCAGCAGAATTATACTAAAGGATTATTTGGTCGCACGCAGCTGCAACTACATATGCAAATCTAAATATGCTGTTTGATTTGATCCATTTGAATTTAATTAGATTTATGCGAGAAGAGGAGGCTTAAATATATGGAGCAGCTGGAGAGAGCAACAGCATATAAAGAAAAGCTTACATTCTTAATAGCCTTTTAATTAATATTATTTGAATGTACGTTCAAATACACGTAATAATTATTTTAATTTATTTTAAATTAATATAAATTTGTATATTATATTTATCCAAACATTTACAATAAAAATCATATTTTATAAATTTATATGTTATAATTTATTAGAAAATATTTGCAACATCTCATATTGTTCTTTATTATATGCATTGAATAATTTTATATAATTTTTTATTTTTGATTATTCTAAAATTTAAGTATGTATTTTAAACTAAAAGCATCTAAATTTAAATTACATTTTACTTTAAAATTTAAAATTAAATTTTGATCCACTATAGTTATTTTTTTTAATTATTAATTCAAATTTGATATCAAAAATTAAATTTAATTCATGATTTAAGCTCAATTTTTGTTTTGATTTAAATATATGGATTGAAATGCTATTTTTTAATATGATTTATATTTATAATATTTTTTAGCAAATCAATCATATCCGTTTTAAAAAAATATTCTTCTATTCTTTTTTTTATTCCGTCCATCATTCCTATATTTTTTTTATATACAGTATAGATATAATAATTTTTTTCGGTAATCCACCGTATATAAAATAATAAATTTTTATAAATACACTTGTCAACTCAAACTATTTATAATTATGATATTCTCTTTTATATTCAACTAAACAAAATATAGATAATTAGAACTAGGCTGGAATACTATTAATAGCATTAAGTCATCAGTCTATTAAATTTTCAACCCTTAAATAAAATAATGCACGGTTAGAATGATAGTGGCCCTCAAGGGTGGAATGGATGATTTGTTGAATAATATGATCTAACAGATAGAAATGATCAGAATGATAGATTTAACGGCAGAAAACTTGATAACACCAAGTGCTTGGTGCTATCGATAGCATTATAGCCGAACTCTAGATAATTATAAGTATTATATTTTTCAATTGTATTTATCTATAACTATAATATATTTATGATTATGTTTTAGGTGAAGAAATTTTTACGCACTATGATGGTGCCTCAAAACACTTTACACTCCTCTACTCTAGACGAGTATAAATCAACAGGTCCTCGGGATGCAGCAAAACTTGCGACGAGACACACAATTTTTTAGCGAAAGATGCACGCAACTTTAGACGCATTGGAAACACACTTTATAGATCTTTAGCTTAAAATCCTAAGATGGAGTGATTACATATATTTTCGGTGGTGGTGTGTTCACTGGAATGTCATGAAATTAACACCATATAAGAGGTGGCGTTGACTTCTCAGAATAAAAAATACAACAAAATAAAATAAAAATAAAAAATAATAATAATAATAGAAAAAATGATAAAAAAAAAAAAGAAAAAGAAGTACCCGGAGCGATGTAACCGTAGGAGCCGGCGATGGCGGACATGCACTCGGAGGCGGCGGAGTCGCGGAGGAACTTGGCGAGGCCGAAGTCGGCAACGTGCGCCTCGAAGTTGGAGTCGAGGAGGATGTTGTTGGACTTGACGTCGCGGTGGATGATGAGCGGCGAGCAGTCGTGGTGCAGGTAGCAGAGCCCCCGCGCCGCCTCCGCCGCGATCCGGCACCGCGCCTCCCACCCCAGGTGCGCCCCCTTCCCCCCGTGCAGCATCTCCCCCAGGCTCCCGTTCGGCATGTACTCGTACAGCAGCAGGTTCGCCTCCCGGTTCGCCACGAACCCTGTCAGGTCGGTCACACACCCACAGCATAGAATAGAATATAAATTACGGGCGGATTTATCTATTATTTTTAAGCATATAAAGAAGAACGGTTGTTCACGTACGTACCTAGTAGTCTCACTATGTTCCGGTGCCGAATTCGCCCGAGCGTGGTGATCTCGGCGGTGAACCCGCGGTCGTGCTCGCCGGCACCGCCGCGCCCCACCAGATGCTTGATCGCGACTTCGGTGCCGCTGGGCATGCTGCCGCGGTAGACGATCCCGGCGCCGCCCTTCCCGATGACGTTGTCGTCCTTCAGGCACTCCATCACGTCCTCCGCCGTGAAGTCGAGCCGCTGGAACGCCGTCATCTTCCACGCCCCCGATCGCCGCCGCCTCGCCTCCCGCCACGCCTCCCATCCGCGCGTCCCCGCGAAGCACGACAGAACGCAGGCTCCCGCCACCAGCCCGATCCCCAGCACGATCCGCCTCGCGCGCCACCGATGCGCCATCGACCCGAATTCCCCGCCGCCGCCGCCGCCGCCCCCGGCCGCCGCCGCCGCCGAGCACGGGACGGTCCCGCCGCCGCCGCCGCCGCCGCAGAGCGCGGGGTTCCCCGCGAACGAGCTCGCGTTGAACACCAAGAATTGGCCCTGGGCCGGGATCGCTCCGGAGAGGTTGTTGAAGGAGAGGTCGAGCACGGTGAGGCTCGTCATCGTCGCTATCTGCTTCGGGATCTCGCCGGAGAGCCGGTTCATCGAGAGGTTGAGCGTGCTGAGCACGCCGAGCTGCGTTATCTCCGCCGGTATCTCTCCGGTGAGCCGGTTGCGGCTCAAATCGATGGCGGCGAGCGACGAGCACCCCGCGAGGTCCTTCGGGATATCGCCGGCGAGGGAATTGCCGCTGAGGTTCAGTTTGGACAGGTGCTTGAGCCGCCCGATCTCCGGCGGTATCGATCCCGACATCCGGTTCGACTCCAGCGACAGCGTCTGCAGCGCCGCGGCGTCTCCGATCGCCGCAGGGATCCGGCCGGAGATCAGATTATCCGCCAGCAGCAGCATGCTCAGTTTCGCGCCCGAGATCGCCGGCGGGATCTCGCCGGACAGGTAGTTGTCGCTGAGCTCGAGCATGTTGACGTCGGGGAGGGCGAAGAGGCCGGCGGGGATCGACCCGTTGAGGAAATTCTTGCTGAGGCGGACGCGGCCGAGGGACCGGCACTCGCCGAGGCTGCCGGGGATGGGGCCGAAGAACGCGTTGTCCATCAGCACCAGCAGCTGCAGCCTGCCGCCGGCGCACAAGTCGGGGGGGATTAGCCCGGTCAGGTGGTTGCTCGTCACGTCGAGCTTCAGCAGCCGGCCGTTCGTGCCCAGCGACGCCGGCAGCTCCCCGGTCAAGTTGTTCTCCCACGCCTGCAGCACCTCGAGGTTCGGCAGCTGGGCGACGAACGCCGGCATCCCGCCGCGGATGTGGTTGTGGAAGAGGTTGAGCAGCTTCAGCTCCGTCAGGCCGGCGAAGCTTTCCGGGATCTCCCCGGTCAGTTCGTTGAGCGAGAGGTCGAGCGATTCGAGCCGGGGGAGGGCGCCGAGCTCCGGAGGGATCGGGCCCGAGAGGCGGTTCATCTGCAGAAACAGCGTGTCGAGAAACTTGAGGTTGCCGAGGGTGCGGGGGATCGGGCCCGACAGCCCGCAGCCTCCCATGTCCAGGCGCACCAGCGAAGTCAGCATCCCGAACTGCGGCGGAATCCCGCCGTCGTAGGTGTTGAAGTACCCGATGTATAATTCGCGCAGCCTCGACAGCCTGCTCAGGCCCGGGGGGACGCGGCCCGACAGCGAATTCCCGTTGAGGCCGAGGTACTCGAGGGCGGCCAAGTCGGCGTAGCTGTCGGGGATGGGGCCGGTGAAGTAGTTGCCGCCGAGGTGGAGGTGGCGGAGGCGGGGGAGGGAGGAGAGGTCCGGCGGCAGCGGCCCGGAGAAGTTGTTGTTGTAGACGTCGAGGATCTCGAGGGCGGGGAAGCCGCCGCCGGGGAGGGGGGGGAGGTCGCCGGTGAGGTTGTTGTTGGAGACGTTGAGGAGGCGGAGGGAGGGGAGGGAGGCGAGCTCGCGGGGGATCCCGCCGCGGAGGAAGGCGGAGGAGATGGTGAGGTCGACGAGGCGGTCGAGGAGGGCGGCGTCCGCGGGGAGCGAGCCGCGGAGGGGGACGAAGGACAAGTTGAGGGCCACCACGCGCGACTCGGCGTCGCAGGTCACGCCGGAGAAGCCGCAGTGCGTCGACGGAGAGTCCCAGTCGCCGAGCCCAGATCCCCCGGGGCCCAGCAGAACCGTCTTCATCCTCGACAACGTGTAGTAATCTCGATCTTTCGGATCTGAAAACGAAGCGGCAGCTTCAAATAGTAAGAAGGAGAACAAGATCAAGGTCGACATGAAATAAGTCGGTATCATTTTTTCTCTTCTGATTTCTCAATTTAGAGGCTTATGGTGCGTCTTGGAGCGCGGGGAAGGGAGTAGCTAGTAGGGATGGGAATAAAAAGGGTAGTGGGTGGGGAAGGAGGAGGAGGAGGATCGGGGAATAAGAATCAAGTGGGGATCGAGTGGTGGTGTTGGTAATGGGGAGAGAATCAGAGAATCGAGTGAAATGAGTGGGAGTAATGAGAGTGTGACGAGTGAGAAGAGGGGAGGGGAGTGAGCAGCAGGCAGGAGTCGTCGTCTGCATGCGCGCTTCTCATGATGCGCGTAGGGTGGCAGGCAGACGTCGACCGCTAACGACGGCTTTGTAATGCTGTTGAATAAATTAATATATTGAGAGAAAAGTAACACGCTATTCGTTTTATTTATTTTATTTAAAAATAAATTTAGTTAAAAATGTGAATCAACTAGAATTCGAACTTGAGTCTCGGATACCAATCATCGAATTCTTTATCACTTGCTCTTGAGACGGTCGATTTTTTAATAAGCATACAAGTAACGTTACTCGTTGTTATTTATGGAGTGAAAAAATTATTGCTCTGATATTTATAAATATAGATATAACAATACTCAATTCTCTATTTGTAGAGTGAAAAATTGTTTAAATATTATAGTTCATTACGAGCTTATTTTTTAAAAACAAATGTATAACCTGATTAATTAAATAGATTTTATATTTTTTTATGCTAGCACCCTGGAAAGTATATAGAAGTCCTTTTTCCTTTCCATAAAACTGAGCCGGTGCATGAATTATAGCGAGGATTTGGGCTGCCGTCACCGTGAAGTCTCGGGCGTCGCTCAGTCCAGTCAGAGGGGAGGGGGGTTGTGCGGGCGTACGGCGGGGGCAACCCTGACGGGTTTGACGGCGTCAGCTGGCTAGCTCGCTGGCACAACGGGGATTATGACGTGACACGCGGCATCATTTCCTGCGCTCGACCTTTTTAGTATGGTGTGGGTCGGCCCAAATATTGCCTGCACTCGGTGCACCATATAATTTACGCATCAATAATTCTATCCCCGCTTACGTCCGTCAACGAGCGCCGAATTTCGTTCATGTTCGCTCGTTTGATTTTTTTTTTTTTTTTTTTTTTTTTTTTTTTTTTTTTTTTAGAGATAGGTAGCACAGTTATTCATTTCGTTTATTTTATTTAGAAATAAATTTAGCTAGAAATGTGAATCAACTAAGATTCGAACTTGGGACCTTAGATACCAACCATCAAGTCCTTTATCACTTGCTTTAGGGACGGTCGGTCACTCGTTTGAATATTAAAAGATTCGAATATGAGCAAGTCAGTTGGAATATTATATTAAAAAATTTAACTTGCATTCAGCTTGTTCATTAATAAATCAAACACGAATTAGCTCACGAACAATAAGCTAAATTCGCAGCATTACTACTTGATAAAAAATTTTAAAAAATACAAAATTAGAATCTTAATTTAATAATTAAATTTATATAATACAAGTTTCTTCACATTTTTTGGTTAAAAAATTATTTTATATATATATTAGAGCTATATCGAGTTAAACACGAATGAACTTGTCTTATATCATAATTTCGACTCATTTATTAAACGAGCGATGGATCTCAAATTTACATATAAACTGATTCACGAACAATGAGCCGAATTGTTAGTCTTATTCTCACAACCTTTATACTATTTTACTGATATTTTTATTGCATAATTGTTATTATTTATGAAGAAGATAGCGATTTAATTAATGGGCAAAATGGCGCTTATGAAGAATTGTAAAGATTACACTCAGAAGTTACTAGTTTAAATTAGCTTTACTCCTATAAATATATAAGATAAGATGTTGGGAGTTGGGACACCAAGATATAACCTATAAATAAAATTATCTAATGAGATATTACGGTTTCAAAGAAAAAAAATAGAAAAAACTTCAAAAACCCCCTGTGGTTTCGTAGTCTCACATTTTGCCCCAAATCAGTGATAAAGTTAAAATTAAAGGGTACTAAAATAAATATTTGATAAATCTAGATAGGTATCTGAAGTTTTTTGTATATAATTTAATAAAATATTAACAAAAAAGCTATCGAAAAGATAAAAACGAAACTACAGGGGAGCAATTTGATACATTTTAAATTATAGGGGAGCAAAGTGAGAAACTATGAAACTACAAAGGAGTTTTTGAAGTTTTTCCAAAAAAAAAAAAACCTAGGGGGTTCAAAAGCCGGAGTGTACGTTGCACCAGGCGCATGCACCTCCGAATCTCTAGTCTTCCTCCAAGAACGTTTCGGAACGTTTCAAGCCTCTTTAAAAAATATATATGAAAATCGAAGTGGATTTTATCTTTATCATCTTTACGATAGGGGAAAAGGCGATCGAAGAGAAAAGAAAGGAAGAGAGAGAGAGAGAGAGAGAGAGAGAGGTGGGCCCCAACCTGGAGTGAGAAGAGACGTTCCCTTCCTTTCTCTCTCTCTCCACATCTTTTTCTCTCTCTACTCTACTACGTACGTACACCCCCATCGATGAGAGAGAGAGAGAAAGAGTGTGCGTGTGTGTGAGAGAGAGAGAGAGAGAGAGAGAGAGAGAGAAAGAGGCTTCTTTTCCACGCTACGTACGAAGATGGTGTTTTGTGTGCGCAGGCGCAAGGACAAGGACCCAGACTGAAAGTCTAAGTAAAACGAGACAAGCCTCTTTAAGAGCTTCTGCTTCCAGTAGTGGCAGCTGCTTTGTGGGCCTGCTGTCTGCATGCCTTGGCCGTTGCCCACTTTGGCCTATCTGGTGTCTCGGGGACAGTTGACATTTAATGCATTACGAATTTTAGCCTACACCAGGTGCAATGATTCAAACATACTGTACTATTAGTCTAAATTACAAAAAAAAAATATTTATGTTAGTATTTTTTTTTTTCTTACTGTCATTGGAAAATCTACGTTTTATATCTTTAGAAAATAAAAAAATATTCACCTCGGCTCCCACTGTCTTTGTTCCGTTAGGATTCCGTTTATATCTTATTTTTTATATCCAAAATATCTCAGAAATTCTTATCTATACCCGCACACATGTCCTTGGCTATCGCCTCGCACTTCGTCGCCACCTCGCCCTCTCCTACCCCTGTGCCCATGTCTAGACACACACCTTCACCCTACTCTGCCGCCGAAATGAGCAAGATTGGAGAGGAGGAGATGAAGAATATGAGGACAACTTGATCATTTTGTCACACCATACCTTCTGTGAATATTTTTTATTTTTTAGAGATGTAAAGCGTAGATTTTTAATGACAAGAAGAGAAGTGAAAAAACGGATATTGATAGAAGGTCTTATGTAATTTAGCCTTGCAATTATCATTTAATCTAACTCTAATATCAATTGTAACTAGTGAAATGCTCGTGCGATGATGCGGATATAAAAATATTTTTATAATAAATTTTACTTTTTTTAATATTTTTATATAGTTTTATAAGTCTAATTATTAATTAAACAAAAATTATATAAAAATAATTTAGTAGTTAAATCTATTTAAATAAAAGTCATTAAAATTGATATATGCGCAAAGTAAATTTATATAATAATTTATTTTATAAAGATACATATGAAAAGGATTTGAGATAAATCTATCAAAATAATTTTAAAAAATCAATAAATAGAAGGAAAATAAAATTGTAAATGAAATTGTTTAATAAAATTAATTATATATACACAGAAATACACTATATTTCTAAAATTTTACTCCTAAAATTTAAATACTATATTTTTTTTATACAACGATATTTTACGTGATTTAAATTGTATCTATCAGGTTAGATTTTATTACGTGATTTATTATGCGTATTATTAATAAAATTAATTAATTATATTATATATAATGAATTATTAATAAAATTAATTAATTAATTTCATAGAGTTTAGAGATTTAAAATTTTAAATTTTGAAGTTTAAAATTTGAAAATAAATATTATAAATTAAATTTAAAATTTAAAATTTAAAATTTGAAAGTATCAAAATTTTAAATTTTGATATCAATATATATATATACATCCTTTGGTTCCCCCAAACCCTTCTTTAATTTAGAGAAATGGATATATATATATACATAGAGGAAGAGAGAGTAAAGGAGGGTTTGGGGGGACACGTGTCACCCTTTGGTTCCCCCAAACCCTCCTTTAATGTAGAGAAATAGAAATAGATATTTGGTTAAAATATATCGAAAATTATTTTTCTGATTGAAAAATTATCTTTTAGGTGTTTGTTTTATAGTAATTTTCTTTTCAGAAAATTATTTTTATAGATTTGAGGAAATAGTGCATTTAGATGTAATTTAACATTACCCATCGATATAAGATCTAGCTTAATTATATTATCGGTTGGTAATTTGACTCCAATATTAAATATAATAACTCAACCCTATTGTCACTTATAATTTGTTCGATCCAAATCATCAGTCCACCCAGCATCATTTATCCGATTTTGAGATTTGTGCCATTTATACGATGGACGGTAGACAGTCTCTGGAGCGTAACTCCTCAATACTTTTGTTTGCCAAATAATAGTTCCCTTAACTTTGATTCGAACTCATGACCCCTCACACTCTACCTACATACTCTTGTCACAAGGATGTTAATAAATTTGGCACATAACACTTTTTTTAATAACATGTACAATCTATGAAGAGTCGTATTAACTAATTAGAAATAGAAAAAATTTGTTAAATTCGACCAGACTCATTTGAACAAATAATCAGTAAATTATATTAAGTGAATCAATTAAGATTAAAATTATTTGTTTTTTAAAAATTAGAGTGAGGATGAATATTGAGATTTGAGAGGTTAGATAAACTTTGACTTTTTGAAAGGATGAAGAGGTGACTTCGTATAGTGTAGTCAACAATATATTACAACATAGAGGAGATTAGTGCGGAGTTAGTGATAGATTAACAGAAAAAAAAAAAAATCAGTAGGAGCTTCCTAACAAAGTCTCGTTGAGGAGTCCTTGATTTGTCATCAGTTGTCAGCTTTGTTTCTACAGATCAGGAACTCTCCAATAAGGCGTCATTAGGGAGCTCTTCACTAAAGTTTTACCCGGATTAATATAAGAGTTTGGCTCCGTTCGTTCCATCTTAGTAATTGTTCGTTCAGTCCGAAAAGAATACTAAAAATTGAACTGAACTGATTGACGCTCTCGCCCCAGTAGTTAAAAAGATAAAGAAATAAAAGAGAGTAATGAGGGAACAATATGGGGAGCATTTGAGCCTAAAAAATTCTGGCACTATGAAATGGTATTTATTCTTCCATAACAAAAGGAATCCAACTTTTGTTAGGGAGAGATGCTTATTCTCACTCTTGAACATGCAATGGTGGTTGAATAAGTAAAAAAGCACTCCAATAAAAAAAAAAGTAAAAGAAAAAAAAATTAGGTTAAAGTTAAGTGGAAGCTAAGGTGGTGTGGCTTTTGTACATTCAAAGTGGGGGTGGAATACATGCAGCTTTTGGAAACTACTTTTAATTAACACCAGAGAAACAAATTATTGAAGCTTAACAAAAGCAAGAGAATATATCNTATATATATAGCGAGGTAGTACGCTATCCGTTTCGTTTATTTTATTTAGAAATAAACTTAGCTGGAAATGTGAATCAATCAGGATTCGAACTTGAGTCTCGGATACCAATCATCAAATCCTTTGCCACTTGCTTTAGGGACGGTCGGTTTTTTTAGAAGCATACAAGTAACGTTACTCGGTGTTATTTGTGGAGTGAAAAAATTATTGCTATGATATTTATAAATATAGATATAACAATACTCAATTCTCTATTTGTAGAGTGAAAAATTGTTTAAATATAGTTCATTACGAGCTAATTTTTTAAAAACATATGTATAACCTGATTAACTAAATAGATTTTATATTTTTTTATGCTAGCACCCTGGAAAGTATATAGAAGTCCTTTTTCCTTTCCATAAAACTGAGCCGGTGCATGAATTATAGCGAGGATTTGGGCTGCCGTCACCGTGAAGTCTCGGGCGTCGCTCAGTCCAGTCAGAGGGGAGGGGGGTTGTGCGGGCGTACGGCGGTGGCAGCCCTGACCGGTTTGACGGCGTCAGCTGGCTGGCTCGCTGGCACAACGGGGATTATGACGTGACACGCGGCATCATTTCCTGCGCTCTACCTTTTTAGCATGGTGTCGGTGGGCCCAAATATTACCTGCACTCAGTGCACCCGAGATCCAATTTCGAATTCTAGTTGATTCATATTTCCAGCTAAGTTTATTTCTGAATGAAATAAACGAAGCGGGTAGCGTGCTATCTATGTCTCAAAAAAAATAAATAAATAAAGAAAAGATTCGAACATGAACAAGTCAGTTGAAATATCATGTTAAAAAATTTAACTTGTATTCAGCTTGTTCATTAATAAGTCAAACACGAATTAGCTCACGAACAACAAGCTAAATTCGTAGCATTACTACTTGATAAAAAATTTAAAAAAATAAAAAATTAGAATCTTAATTTAATAATTAAAATTTATATAATATAAGTTTCTTCCCATTTTTTGGTTAAAAATTTATTTTATATATATATTAGAGCGATATCGAGTTAAACAGGAATGAACTTGTCTCATATCATAATTTCGACTCATTTATTAAACGAGCGATCGATCTCAAATTTACATATAAACTGATTCACGAACAACGAGCCGAATTGTTAGTCTTACTCTCACAACCTTTATACTATTTTACTGATATTTTTATTGCATAATCGTTATTATTTATGAAGAAGATATTGATTTAATTAATGGGCAAAATGGCGCTTATGAAAAATTGTAAAGATTATGTATTCCTTTACACTCAGAAGTTACTAGTTTAAATTAGCTTTACTCCTATAAATATATAAGATAAGATGTTGGGAGTTGGGACACCAAGATATAACCTATAAATAAAATTATCTAATGAGATATTACGGTTTCAAAGAAAAAAAATAGGAAAAACTTCAAAAACCCCCTGTGGTTTCGTAGTCTCTCATTTTGCCCCCCCGTGGTTTAAAATGTATCAATTTGTCCTCCTGTGGTTTCTTTTTTCTCTTTTTTTTTTATCAATTTCATTATTATTTTTTAAATCAGTGATAAAGTTAAAATTAAATGGTACTAAAATGAATATTTGATAAATCTAGATGGGTATCTGAAGTTTTTTTGTATATAATTTAATGAAATATTAACAAAAAAGCTGCCGAAAAGATAAAAACGAAATCACAGGGGGACAATTTGATATATTTTAAATCACAGGGGGACAAAGTGAGAAACTACGAAACCACAACGGGAGGTTTTTTGAAGTTTTTCCTTAAAAAAAAAGGGAAACTTCAAAAATCCCCCTTGTGGTTTCGTAGTTTCTCACTTTGCCCCCCCCCGGTTTAAAATGTATCAATTTGCCCCCTGTTGTTTCTTTTTTTTCTTTTTCTAATCAATTTTATTATTTTTTTTCTTAAATCAGTGATAAAGTTAAAATTAAAGGGTACTGAAGTGAATATTTGATAAATCTAGATAGATATCTAAAAATTTTTGTATATAATTTAATAAAATATTAACAAAAAAAACTATCAAAAAGATAAAAACGAAACCACGGGAGAGTAATTTGATACATTTTAAACCACATGGGGGCAAAGTGAGAAACTACGAAACTAAAGAGGGGGTTTTTGAAGTTTTCCCAAAAAAAAACCTAGGGGGTTCAAAAGCCTGAGTGTACGTTGCACCAGGCGCATGCACCTCCGAATCTCTACTCTTCCTCCAAGAACGTTTCGGAACGTTTCAAGCCTCTTTAAAAAATATATATGAAAATCGAAGTGGATTTTATCTTTATCATCTTTACGATAGGGGAAAAGGCGATCGAAGAGAAAAGAAAGGAAGAGAGAGAGAGAGAGAGAGAGGTGGGCCCCAACCTGGAGTGAGAAGAGACGTTCCCTTCCTTTTTCTCTCTCTCTCTCTCTCCACATCTTTTTCTCTCTCTACTCTACTACGTACGTACACCCCCATCGATGAGAGAGAGAGTGTGTGTGTGTGTGAGAGAGAGAGAGAGAGAGAGAGAGAGAGAGAGAGAGAGAGGCTTCTTTTCCACGCTACGTACGTAGATGGTGTTTTGTGTGCGCAGGCGCAAGGACAAGGACCCAGACTGAAAGTCTAAGTAAAACGGAGACAAGCCTCTTTAAGAGCTTCTGCTTCCAGTAGTGGCAGCTGCTTTGTGGGCCTGCTGTCTGCATGCCTTGGCCGTTGCCCACTTTGGCCTATCTGGTGTCTCGGGGACAGTTGACATTTAATGCATTGCGAATTTTAGCCTACACCAGGTGCAATGATTCAAACATACTGTACTATTAGTCTAAATTACAAAAAAAAAATATTTATGTTAGTAATTTTTTTTTCTTCTTACTGTCATTGGAAAATCTACGTTTTATTTTTTTAGAAAATAAAAAAATATTCACCTCGGCTTCCACTGTCTTTCTTCCGTTAGGATTCCGTTTATATCTTATTTTTTATATCCAAAATATCTCAGAAATTCTTATCCATACCTGCACACATGTTCTTGGCTGTGGCCTCGCCCTTCGTCGCCACCTCGCCCTCTCCTACCCCTGTGCCCATGTCTAGACACACGCCTTCACCCTACTCTGCCGCCGAAATAAGCAAGATTGGAGAGGAGGAGATGAAGAATATGAAACAACTTGATCATTTTGTCACACCATACCTTCTGTGAATATTTTTTATTTTTTAGAGATGTAAAGCATAGATTTTTTAATGACAAGAAGAGAAGTGAAAAAACGGATATTGATAGAAGGTTTTATGTAATTTAGCCTTGCAATTATCATTCGATGCGAGATTTGAAATCTAACTCTAATATCAATTGTAACTAGTGAAATGCCCGTGCGATGCTGCGGATATAAAAATATTTTTATAATAAATTTTACTTTTTTTAATATTTTTATATAGTTTTATAAGTCTAATTATTAATTAAATAAAAATTATATAAAAATAATTTAATAGGTAAATCTATTTAAATAAAAGTCATTAAAATTGGTATATGCGCAAAGTAATTTATACAATAATTTATTTTATAAATATTTATATGAAAATGATTTGAGATAAATCTATCAAAATAATTTTTAATAGAGAGAGATGATTTATAATTAAAAGATAGATTTTTTAATGACAAGAAGAGAAGTGAAAAAAACGGATATTGATAGAAGTTTATGAATTAGCGCTTGCAATATCATATCGATGCGAGATTATGAAAATCTAACTCTAATATCCATTTGTAACATATGGAAATGGCCCGGCAATGCGCGATATAATATTTTTATATATAAATTTTTACTTTTTTATATATTTTTATATAGTTTTATAAGTCTAAATTAATAATTAAATAAACTTATATAAAATAATTTATCGGTAGATCTATTTAAAGTAAAAGTCATTAAAATGTGTATTTGCGCAAAGTAATTTACAACAATATTTATAAAGTAGTTTAATGATAAATGATTGGAGATAAATCTATAAAATTAATAAATAAAAAAAATAAAATTGTAAAAGAAATGTTTTAATAACATAATTATATACACAGAAATGCACTATATTTTAAAATTTACTCCTAAATTTAAATACTGTATTTTTTTATACAAATATTTTATCGGTGATTTAAATTTTGCATCTATCAGCGTTAGATTTTATTACGCAATTTATTTACACTATTATAATAAAGTTATATTAATTAATATATATAATGAAATTATGTAAAATAATAATTAATTTCATAGAGTTAGATTAAAAATTTAAATTGGTTTTAAAATAAATATTATATTAAATTAAAATTTGAAAGTACAAGTAAATTTTGATAATATGATATATATATATATATATATATATATTATAATATATAATATATATATAAATAATTATATATAATATATAATAGGAGGAAGTATAGATGTATAAGGAGGTTTGGGGGGACACGTGTCACCCTTTTGGGTCCCCCAAACCCTCCTTTAATGATAAAGGAAATGAGATAGATATTTGGTAAAAGAATCAAAATATATTTCTGAATTGAAAATTATCTTTATTGTTGTTTATAGTAATTCTTTTCAGAAAAATTATTTTATAAGATTTGAGGAAATATGCATTTTCTTTTTCCCGTCGATTTTCCGGTCGAATGTGAAAATCAATCTGCATAAAAATTTTTTTCGTAATTATTTTTTCACTGAATCAACACAAATGGATTTTTTTCAATTCAAACAAGTGTTGATAGAAAATTACCTTTTTCTACAAACCAAATACTACAAACGAACATTTTTTTCCACAAAAACTTTTTTTTCAGCAAAAGCCTATTTTTTAATAATTTTGTACCAAACATTCCTTACAGGTTGTTGATTCCCGGTCACGCGCTAAATGCTAATAGTAAACTATTAGTACTATATTATTTCTTTATGAATATATATATATATATAATAATATATAGTATAATAAAATATATATTATATTATATATATATA